>NW_009731309.1:0-7609 GCF_000703405.1 Apaloderma vittatum | reverse complement strand
TGCTGCCCACCAGCACCCCCAGGGCCCTCTCTCCTGCGCTGCTCTCCAGCCTGGGGTCACCACAGAAGCTGTTCTGGGGCAGAGCTGTTCCTGTGTGGGCACAAGCAGCAGCGCGTGGGACCGATGTGCGTCCCTGTGCTGGGTGGTTTACCTGGAAAACTGGGAAAGATGGGCAACAGCATCTCGTTGTGCTCTGTGGGCGACGAGTGCGGTTGAGCAGGAAGAGGTGGGATTCCCTGAACAGCAATAACCCCGCGCTGACTCCCAGCTCTTGTGCTTTTTTCCTTTCCTTTCCGTTTCCAGTCGTTCCCCCTGAAAGTGAAGGAGAGGCACCCCCTGGAGTACCTCCGGCAGCTCCCTCACCTGCGCTGCCGCAGCAACGCCCTCGGCTCCCTCCTGAGGATCCGCAGCGAGGCCACAGCCGCCATCCATGCCTTCTTCCAGGTAGTGCCAGCAAAACCGCCTCACGGAAGGACACTGGGAGGGAGGGAGCAGCATCGGGATTGGGGATGGGCTCTGGATTTTCTTTCCGGGCCTGAGTCTGGCCGTTGCTCAGCACGTCTGTGGTGTTGCCCACATCTTCCGGGCCCTCTCCTGTTGGTTATTTCATCCCTCTCACTGAATTGTGGTGTAACTGCCGGCGGGGAAGTGTGGTCTGTAGGGTGCAACGGGACATGGAGTTGTTCAGCTCAGCAGTGACCTCATGATCTTGGTACAGAAACCTCCTTCCACGTGGAAAAACCTCTGATACAGGAAGGACCAAACTGACCCGGAGCTTTGTGGGATTCTTCTTGATTGTCACTTCTTCGTGGCTGTGTTATGAGTCTGTGGGTGCCGTTGGCTGAGATGAGGAGACCCCTGTTTAGATAAACTGGCTTTGGCTGGACTAGAGTCACCGTGTTGAGAGCGTTTTGAGGACAGAATTCCTGTGTGGTGATTGGCACGGCCCGAAGGACACGTCAGAGTTGTTGAGGTTGAGTCTGTGGTCCCAGGTGTGCTGGTATTTGTCACCTGCAGCAGCACGGAAGGCTGACTTGCTCGAGGAGTTACCTCTGTGGAATCGCATGGTGTTTGGATTTTATTTTTATTTAAGATCCCAGTGTGTGAGGTAAAGCTGCAGGTGACGCCAGCTTGTCAGACAGAGCCCAGCTCCGTTGGGAATCGGCCTCTGTGGGTGGGGACCCACCCGATGGCATTGCCAACGCAGTTTGTGCTCCCCAGCAGCAGCGAGAAAGCCGCCAAAATACACGAAAGCGTCTCCCTCTGGCAAAGTTTTTGCTTCTTCAGATCGACTCCAGCTCAGGCTCCAACGTATCCTCCTGTTCAAACTCCTCGAGAGCTGAGCGGTGTTAGGAGATACAAAGAGTCATTAAGTTAGCAGCAGCTACAGTGAAGGTATTTTAAGGGAGAGGGAAGGTTTAGTCCCAGACCGGATGCTTGCTTACGTCACGACCCTCCCAGCACCGGGAGGGTCTGTGTTTGGCTCCGTTGCCGATGGGAGAAAGGCCGTCCTCTTCATTTGCCACCTACATCTTCCCAAGAATGCTGCAATTCCTGCCTTAACATCAGAACGTACCGTAGCTGAGAAGTACAGCTGGAGAGTTGTCACTGGGCAAAGCTGTAAAAAGCTTAGTGGCAAAAGTTTTTTTTTGAAACACACTTAATTATCTAGATTCTCTCTAACTTTAGCAACTTTTTTTAGCCCGTTCATTTCCGTCGGTGAACGCTGCCCTTGTTTGGGTGTTAAGGCCCAATGTCACCTTTAATCTTCGTGGTCCGTGTGAGGCAGTGAAACGGTCGCTGTGTGAGTGGTGACCTCCACCTTGCACCTTGATGAACTTCAGGTTTGTCAGAGCCGGGAATGGGATTGAAGTATTTGAGGAGCTTTTCCCCAGGGAGCTGTCCCAGGGTGTTGACAGGGTTCTCCTCTCTCAGGCCTGCCCAGTTCACGTCCCTTCCCCGAGCACAGGAGGTGGCTTCTGTGGGAAACGTGGTTGTGGGTGCGGAGCTCTTGCCGCTGTCTGAGCCCAGAGCTGACGGTGGGGACTTTGCTCTCCCTTGCTCACAGTATGGGACTTCCACAAAACACGTTGCGCGTCCGTATGAACATTTTGGTCCAAGTGACCTCCGGCCTGGCCCTCGGGATGGGCGGTACGTGCGGCTCCTCTCTGCCCGGCCTTCGGGCTCGCTGGTCATCGGGACCAAGAACAGTCCATTTATCTGATTCTGGTAAAAGCTGGGAAACTGAGCTTTCAGGAACGTAAGCTTAAGGTTTCAGAAATATAAGCTTTCTTTGTCTTTTTAAATGTTTCTTAGTGTTTTGTGTAAATAGAGGGTGGGTGATGCTACATCATTATGGACTCCTGATTTTAAAGGGGTTCCCTGACAGGACAGTGGTGCAAGAGAAGGCAAATCCTTTGCTCGGAGCTGCAATCAGCCAGGTCCAGGTTCCTGTTTGCCCTTACGTACCCGGACGCGATCTCTGCTCCGCTGGCGATCTCTGCAGGGAGACTTAAGTTGGGGGAGTGACGGCTGGTGGGGTTCTGTGCCTGGCTTTGCCTCTGGCGCGCTGTGTGTGAGAGCTGGGCTCTGAACATAAGGCTGTGACTGATTTCAAAGCCCACGGCTGTGCTGCAGAGAAACCCAGAACAGAGGGGCTCTTCACACAGATCCCCTGGTTTCAGAGGCTTCTGCTGCATCTGTGAACTATTCCATGGTGGGTATTTCTCCAGAGTGTGACCAATTTGGGGTACAGCTTGACTCTTAAAGTCAGTTGGATGTTGATATCTCAGAAGATGTGAGGTGGGACTGATGTTTTCATGGGGTTGGGGCTTTTTAAGGCCTCTCTCCTGTGCAGTGTGTGACTTCTGTCATCTAACATGACCGTTTCTCTTAGTGGAGAATGCTAAGAGAGCGTCCCCTGCCCAACCACCATCCCCCAGAAAGCTGGAAGAAACTGAAGCATTGAGACCGTAGGGCTGAACTCCATTGAAACTGCCCTAGGGCCAGGGCAGGGATTGTCCCCCTGTCCATGGAGTCCCCATCCCTGGAGGGATTTAAAAGCCGGTAGATGTGGTGCTCAGGGACACGGGGCAGTGGTGACCTGGCAGTGCTGGATTAACACTTGGACTCGACGATCTCGAAGGACTTTTCCAACCAAAACTATTCTGTGAAAAATGTCAAAATACTGGAGGAGATGAGAAGAGAGCGTGGTGGGGAGTGGTGTGGAGATGGGCGGTTGCGAACCCCCCAGTAATGGCGTAGATCTCATTTTGTTGTGAAACAGAGATGGAGAAGCACAAACAGTGAACGTGGGTTTGGGCATCACTTGGTCCTGTGTCTCTGTCCACGTAGGGCCAAAGCTGCCTGTGGTGAGTGCCTGTGCGGCCCTGCTGGGGCTGGGGGGTGGCCTGGGCTGGGCAACGTCAGCCGGGAGGTTGGTGTTGGATCTCCTGAGTGAGTTAACCTCGGTGTTCTGTCCGTTGCAGGAGAACGGCTACGTGCATGTTCATACGCCCATCATTACGTCGAATGACTGTGAAGGTGCTGGGGAGCTCTTTCAAATTGAGGTACGTTGGGTTGTGTCAGGTTTGGTGTGATTTTTCTTGCAGAGAAGTTCTGGAGTCACTGGAGGGCGGACGAAATGTTTGTCTTTGCAAAACCTTTCTTTTATGGACCCATGTGATTACTTTTTAATACAGCAGTCCTTGGCTTCAGCTCACAGTATAGGCAGAGTTAAACACGTGCATTACTTTTGGTTTTTTTAATTGCTAGTTTGTGCATTAATCAGCACCTGTTGTACCGATGAGGTTTCTCTGTCCCTGGTGCTGTGGAGAAGTTTACAAAGAACAAGATGGGAAGATGGAACATCTTAGTAAACAGAAAGATGAGATCGTAAGAGCCAAGAGCTGGGATGGAACGTTCAGGACAGCCCACTACACACAGACACTGCTTAGTTTTGAAATACAGAATATAATTTGCCGTGGAATAACTGCTGAAAAGAAAGGCAGCAACAAAAAGTATTCCTTGTCATCTGTTCACTAGTGGTGGGGACACATCTCCTGCTCCCTGCTTGGCCTCGTGACAAGATGCCTCCATGCACTGGTTCTCCAGGACCTCGAGGTCTGGCCCGTGCTGCCGCTGCTTCCCTCCCGTGCTGGGCTGCGTGGCTGAGCCGTCTGCTTGCTGGGACAACGGAGGTGATGAGCTAAAAGAGTTTGTTCTGGTTTAAGTGAGATCCCTTGGTGCTACCAGAGGGTTTTTGCAGGCTGTTGGCATCCAGACGGCGATGTGAAAACAACGCTTCATGATGAGAACATCATGTAGTTGTGGTGTGTTCTTCGTAGAATCTTAGAATCACAGGATGGTTGGGCTGGAGGGGACGTTCCCAGTTCATCTCGTCCAGCCCCTGCAGAGAGCAGGGACAGCTGTCACTGGGTCAGGTCGCTCAGAGCCCCATCCAGCCTGACCTGGAATGTCTCCAGGGATGGAGCCTCCAGCACCTCTGGGCAACCTGGGCCAGGGTCTCACCACCCTCAGAGTGAAGAACTTCTTCCCAGCATCTGATCTAAATCTCCCCTGCTCTAGTTTAAAACCACTGCCCCTTGTCATGGTGCTACAGCCCCTGACCAGGAGTCCCTCCCCAGCTCTCCTGTAGCCCCTCCAGGCAATGGCAGGTGCTAGAAGATCTTCCTGGAGCCGTCTCTTCTCCAGGCACACCAACCCAACTCCCTCAGCCTGTCCTCACGGGAGAGGAACTCCAGCCCTTTGGTCATTTTTGTTCTTGTGTCCTTGGTACCAGTTGTCCCCACCTGGGGGCTGTGGAGGACGCACGACTGGAGCGTGGGGGGCTGGTGGCGACCGGAGCACTGATGCAGATGTTGATTGAGGCTGCAGAGAGAGGCCTTCAGAAACCCTCTTGCTGCTGGGAAGTGTGAAATTCTCATGCACGTCCAGTTTCTTCTTTGAGTAACAGCTTCGTTGCCCGGCCTCGCGTAGTGCTGCGTTTTGTTTCTGCAAAGCTCTGTTCAGAGAGCCAGCGCCGCTCGCCGCTCTACTGGAGCAGCGACACTCGCTCCTGGCAGTGGGAATCTGCGGAGGACAAAGCCTGCCTTGGGCTGTGCCTGGGAGGCTGTTGGACACAAAAACCTCCCGGGGCAGAAGGGTGATAGGCATAAAAATCAGGACACATGGTATTTGCAGCGTCTCTACATGCTTTTAATCAAACTGGTGGGCAGGACATTCCCTGACTGCTGTGTTCAGTCGCTTTTTAAACTCGCCACTGGTTGCACAGGCCAGAGAAAAAACCCTCATAATAATAACAACAATAACATTAATACTAATTGTACTGCTCCTACTAATAATTTCCTCTTATTCTGGAGTAGTAGCCGAGAATGCTGATGACGGGAATCAGTGAAAGCAACCTGCAGATTAGGTTCTTCCATTTCAAAAGATGTTTGAATACTGTACTTAAGTCTTTAAAAACTTGTCCCCTGTTGCAACCAGAACATGAATCTGTGTCCTGTCCCTCCTGAATTTGCCGTAGTTACACCACAGCTGCTGCTTACAGGTTTCCTGTCTTTTGGGGTTCTTTTAGCTCCCTTGGTAATGTAAAAAAGTGTATAAAAGTGTTGTTTAGCTGTCCTGCTGTGAGTGGGATGAGTTGAAAATGGATGGGGGAAAGAAGTATCCTGAGTTAGAAGGAAGAAGCTTTTTGAAGGTCTGTGACCTTTGCTTTCTGGACCTTTTAACCTTGTAGGATTTGTGTTTCTATGTTCAGCTTCCCCGTTACCTCTGTCTGGTTTTGGGTGGACTGATGAGTCCATGTGTGGATTTGGGATGGGAGAGAATCCCTTCCCTCTCTGCTGGGCGAACCGATTCAGGTAAATATTCTTAAAATGAACTAACAGTGAGAGGAGGGCGGTAAGCAGAGGAAATTTCAAAAAAGTAAATCACGAGATGGTGAGAATTCCAAAAAATCTTTTGCAGTCGAGACTTTCAGCACCTGACAAGTGTAGGTTTGAGGAGACGTTTGAGGAAAACCAGCCAGGCAGACCCAAACCCTCACGGAGGCCATCGGTAACACGGAGCTGTGCTGCCTTTAAAGTAAACGTATTGAAAACACCAGAAGAGCTTTGGGTATTGAAAGCTGACTTTTAGTAGATTGCACAGTAGGACAAGGTAATTCTGGAGTGGCGGGAGATGGCCCTTTTTATTTTAGTTGCATTTAATCTGAGAGTCATTCCTCTGGGCCAGCAGATCACCGCAGATCCTTTCCTCGCGTTTTTCTTCTGAAGTTGAAAATTCTTAACACCTCTGTATGCTGCAAGAAACTTCACCCAGTGCCCTTCCAGGGCGGCTTCCTAGACACCTGCCTTTCCTCTTTTCTCAGTGACCCCAAGGTCTTTTCCAGCCTGAATGATTCTGTGATTCTGTCGTTGTGACCCAGCTGCGCGTCTGTTCTGTGCAATCTTTGGTCCCGCTCTGCCCGCAGGGCTGAAGTCTCCCCACTCTCTGGAGCTCTCACTGTCTTTTCCAGTTTTCTCCCTGGAAAGTTTCCTTGTCTGACTGTTTCTCCAGCGTTTTCCCCTTCGGAGACGCGTCACAGGCTGGGAGGCAGCTGGTCCCTGGGACGTCGGGGAGGAGCTCGGCAGGGATCGGGGGAGCTGGAGCTGAGGGAGGGCTCACTCTGTGTTTTCCAGCTCTCCCAGTTTCTGCCTGGTTTGTCCCTGCCTGCAATTCCAGCCTCCATCTGTGAGATAAGTTTGTCTCAGAACTGGCACGAGCTCAGCTGGTCGGAGTTAGGAGTGGAGTCGCGAGGAGGAATTCTTGGCGGTGGTTGGCTCAGAACGAAAACCCGATCGTGTCTGTAGCGGGACACGGCAGAGGGCAGGTCTGGGTTGAAGAAACGGTGCTGCGAAGCCTCAGCAGGACGGTGGCCGGAGCTGTGAGCTTCTCGGGTCTCCTCTGATCCCTTCGTGCGTTTGGCTTGCAGGGAACCAAGGGCAGAATCAGACGGTTTGCGCTCTCCAGAAGGTGATTGCCTCAGGTAAAAGTTGACAGGAGACTGACATCAAAGGGACTAATTTCAAGTTAAGTCATCAGACATTTGAGGAGATGGAGAACAAAACAGGTACTAAACCTGGTTGTTTCCGCGTTTGGAATGGCAATAAAGAGCCTTTGATGCTGGTGTCAAATCCTGGCTGCTTATGGCAGGTTTGCTCCCAGGCGTTTCACGTGGTTTCCTCCTCCCTCGCTCGCTGCTGTCATCGGGGTGGCTTTCACCTGGGGAACACACACGCTGTCCCCCCGTATCTTTTAGCAAGGAGGCGTTTTGCGGATGGGAAGTGGGAGAGAAGTCCCTCTAATTGAGATTAGAGCACCACGATGTCACTGGTCACGGCCCTGGAAGAGCAGCCTCACCTGGTGCGGACACCTGGGCTGGTTTGAGCCTGGCCGGCAGCCAGGTGCCCACACAGCCGCTCTGTCACCCACCTCTGCTGGACAGGGGGAGAGAATAGAACGGAGGGCCCATGGTTTGAGATAAGGACACATCTACCATCCTGGGCAAACAGACTGGATTTGGGGGAAATTAGTTAAATTTATTGAA
>NW_009731308.1:0-449 GCF_000703405.1 Apaloderma vittatum | reverse complement strand
ATGTGGACTCTCCCTGAGGAATAAGTGGAGGGAAGTGCTCCAAGTACCATGGCAGAGACTTTCCTGTAGCCTTTGGTGAAGACCATGGTGATGCAGGGTGTCCTCTAGCATCCCATGGTGCTCCATGGTGAAGCAGATATCCTCCCTGCACCCCAGCTAAGACCTCACATAAAAATATGTGGATGTGACCAGAAGGAAGCTGCACCAGCATCCTGGCAGGAACAGCGGTCCTGTGGAGAGGAGCCCACACAGGAGCAGGTATTCAGACAGGACCTGTGACCTGCAGGGAACCCACGGTGGAGCCATCCATTCCTGAAAGACTGTGTCCCATAGAAAAGACCAATTCTGAAAGAGATTGAGAAGAACTGCAGAACATGAGTTACCCACACATGGGTCAAGGCAATCTCATGCACCAATCTAGGCTGGGCAGTGACTGGCTTGAGAGTAGC
>NW_009731307.1:14148-20841 GCF_000703405.1 Apaloderma vittatum | reverse complement strand
GTCCTTTTCTCCAGGGCTGCTCTCAAGCCGATCACTGCCCAGCCTGCATCAGTGCTTGGGATTGCCCCGACCCAGCTGGAGGACCTTGCACTTGGTCTTGTTGAACTTCATGAGGTTGGCCTGGGCCCACCTCTCCAGCCTGAGGAGGTCCCTCTTGATGGGATCCCTGCCCTCCAGCGTGTCAGCCGCCCCACACAGCTTGGTATGTCAGCAAACTTGCCAAGGGTGCACTCAATGCCACTGTCCATGTCGCTGGCGAAGCCGTTAAACAAGACTGGTCCCAGTACTGATCCTTGAGGGACTCCACTTGTCACTGGCTTCCACTTGGACACGGACCCACTGACAGCCACTGTTTGGGCACAGCCATCAAGACAGTTCTTTATCCAATGAATTGTCCATCTCTCAAACCCATATTTTGTCAGCTTGTAGACCAGGATGCCATGTGGGACAGTGTCAAAGGCTTTGCTCAGGTCCGAGTAAATGACATCAGTTTCTCTTCCCTTGTCTACTGATGTTGTGACCTTCTCATAGAAGGCCACCAGGTTTGTCAGGCACGATTTGTCCTTGGTGAACCCATGGTGACTGTACTCAGTCACCTCTTCATTATTCTTCTGCCTCAGCAGTGCCTCCTCTTCTCATTATCAGAGTTATGTGATGACACAAGATTTCTCTGTTTCTTAACGTAAGCAGCAATTTTACCAAGTTTTCTTATAAACAGCAAATCTCTGTAGATGCTGTTTTCTGGAGGTTCCCAACTCACATTAAGTACTGACATGTTTTGATGCTAAGTGGGCCTCAATGGTTTTGTTGTGTTTGGAAACTTCTCTAGAGAAAAGCCACTTGAGAGCAATGATCAAGATTTCCTGGCTCCACAACTTCCATCGCGGGGGAAAAAAAACAAACCAAACCAAAAACACACAAAAAGATAAAAAATCTCTTACTCTTCTAAAGAAATCATCTTGTGCATTTGGCTTAAGTGGTTGTTGTAGTAAGCTGCAGTATTTTTAGAATACACGCTAGATTAAACAGTTGTGAGTTTTAAAGTATAAAGTGCACTTCTTTTTCAGTATTTTTTCCTGTTTTTTTTTTTTTTCCTCACACGAACGAGCAGAAATTTTGAAATCTTTTATTTGGACACATGCTGTGCAAAAAGACAAAGACACAAGACATGCTGTATGTTGTCCAGCTCCCTGAACTCTCACTCTTGCCTGAAGACAAACACAAGCAGTAAAGGGCCAGGTCACTGTCTGTGGCTTGATCTCCCTTTCCGAGTGCCACTGCTCAGCCAAACCACTGCCGCACTCAGCTCGGACTTAACCGCACTGGCCACAACAGGAATTAGGTAAAACATAGGACTGCCTGAAATAATTTTGCTAAAAATTACTTAAGCTTTTACTTTGCCCAAACGTACACCTGTTCTCTTCCCTTACATTTACAAGGGTGTTGACATCCTCACTGAAAAAAAAAATGGTAAAATTACCCTGCCTTCAGTTGGAATACTCTTTTTTTTTTTTTTTTTGGACAAAATAGCCTATTGAGAAATCTCAGGCTTTTAAAATGAGATCTTTCTAACAGTGAGAGAAGTGTTAGGACTTGGCCCGTTTCAACAGAAAATACTCAACATCAGAAATGAACACTGTTCCTCTGGAAAGGGCTGGCATGTAGAATGCCTTTATTTCTGCAGCAAAGATAAGACTCACATCAATAACTCTTAACTTCCAAACACGTACTTTTTATACAAGACTTCATCCCCATCTTAATCAAATCCATCTTTCACATGGCAAAATTATCCCTTCCTGTCACAAACAGGACTTGCTCCACTCAGATACTTCTCATGCCCCTGACTGAGGTGTGTTCCAACAGTCAAAATCCCTCCCACAAATATACAAAAAAATTATTCAGTACCTTGTATATGCATACATTAAGCCATTTATTGCCTTTTGCCGTTATTCTATTTAGTTTTTCTTACCTGACAACTTTAGTGCCATTTCGGAACACTTGGATATCTACAGCGTAATTGCCGTCAGCATGGGCTATCAAGTTGATCTCTGAAAATTCTGCCTATGAAGAGAAGACTCGCATTAGGCTGGTTTATTTAACTTTCCTAAAACCTGAACATAAAGAGCATGAAGAGGCTATTAATCCAATAGTATTTGTCACTCAGGACACATCATGTTTGAATAAATTCTAATGCAAAGAAAGGAAAAAGTAAAAAAAAACACAACCAACTATGAGAAAAGGACTGCGGGAGAAGTAGGAAGTGCATTTCCTCATGTCTGCACAGAAGTGCAGAGATTATATTTTTCCTTTGTATGGTGTTACCACAGAGTTTAATACAGACTCAACAAAACATACATAAAGTTTTGAAGAAAACAGTGCAAAACCAAAGTTACAGTAACTATAAGTAGAGCATTTTCTTAGAGCACTTCGTGTCTCTTCAGATGATAAAGTGTATACCCTATTTCCTTTATGTGCTCTTAGTCTTCTTTTTAAAAGATCTGGTGCTAATAAACAATGGACTTGCAAAATCCGCAAATAAAGACCTTTTTCAAAGTATCTTCTCACACTGGAAATGTGGAATTTAAAAGGAAACACTTCCATACTCTGAATCTACAGTTATCTGAAAGGAAAGGACAGGATGTTTTTCATTTATCCCCAGTCTTTCATCAGCTTAGACTCTCAAGGCACTTGACAATAACATTACCCAGCAGAATAATTGAAATGCAGCCAGCTGTCTTCTAGCGGATAAATAAAAGCGTCTTTGCTATCCCGGACACTAGCACAGAATAGAGAGTGTCAGAATTCTCATTAGTCTCCTCTTGACAAATGGTATCACTGAAAGTCTTCCCAAGTAAAACCTGTGTAAGGCTTTCAGAATTCAGTGTTCAGTGAAGGCAAGTGTTGCCTACTCTTACCACCGGTCCAACTCAACAGCTTAAATAGGTGCTTGATTCCAAGCATGGAGGTCTCTTCACTATTCACACTTAGGCACTTCCCTGGGTCAGCACTCCAACGGTCTAAACACCAGGGGCAGTTTTAAGATTGCTGTGAAGACAGGGCAAACGGCAAGAGACTGAACCATGTGTGTGAGTGCTGGCAATGTTAAAGAATCACTGAAAAGCTGTTGGACCCGAGATGGACAATTGGTCTCTCTAATTAGTAAATCACATCAAAAAACTATACGGATTCACAACACTGGTTTTATTGTACGTCAAGACAGGTTGCTGTAAGTAGTGTAAAAATAAAATAACACTCTCTGGCACTAGCAGAAGAACACGAAAGCAGTTATTAACAGCTTTCTGTATAGGATTGTCGGAGTGCTGACATGTTACGAAGTGATTAGAAGGGTTCAGAAACTTTCAGTCCCTTACTGATTAGAGGTGGCTCTGGTCCTACAAGACACTTAGGAAGGAAATGCTGGTTTACACAGAGCTTTGGTTAATGTTAAAGAGACACAGTGTGCAACGTCAACTGCAGGGTCTGAGCTAGGTGTGAATGGTATTTTGTCCCAAAATAGCTTGTCTTTTTTCCCATCTCTCCCCCAATACTCTCGAAGATCCCTGGCAAAGCTTTCCATGTTTCCAAGCCAAGAACGCCAGCAGATATTCAATGGCGTAAAGAATGGGGCAAAGCGAGATGCTGTACTATTACAGCGAATTTGGAGAAGCTGAATCTACACAGCTAGTGATAATTTTCCCTTATTCTTTGAAATTCCAATGACAAAACAATTCAATTTAGGTACTGAAGCTTCTTAGAGTAGCATCTATTTGTAGAATTCAAGATTGCAAAGCAGTGAAAAGACTTACTTCCCTAGTTTCAGATACCTAGCTCAAATAAAATAAAATAGCCATAATTCTCTGGCACCCTGAATTATATCTCCATATTTATTCAGTGCTGTTTTTAAAAAACCCACATGTTAGCACTGCAACCAGATTTTACGTACATTCTTAAGTGAAGGAATTAGTGACACTGAAATGCAATGCAGAATTCATAGAGTGTCTGGGAAATTCAGTCTCTAAGCAACAACTTCGAAATATGATGCGTTTTAATGTTGGGCAAGTTACAGCCAGAATCCTCTAAGAAGAGCCTGGACCACCATTAAACCATGTCCTTAAGCACCAGGGACCTCCACGGGATGTGTACACTTATCCATACAAGTCTATTTGTATAAATACAAAAACCAACACTCAGATTAAGTGATTTAGCTACCTGTTCAACCTTTATGTCATATTCTCCATGGACCTTTTTTCCACGAAATGCCTTGGCCCTGCAGGAAAAAAAGGAGAGGAAAAAGTCAGTGGTGCCCAGCAACAGAACAAGAAATAACAGGTTTAAGTTAGAACATGGGAAGTTCCACCTCAACATGAGTTCCACCTCAAAAATGAACATGAGTTCCACCTCAAAAATTTCTTTCCCGTGTGGGTGCCGGAGCCCCGGCCCAGGCTGCCCAAAGAGGGTGTGGAGTCTCCTGCTCTGGAGACTTTCCAACCCGCCTGGACGCGTTCCTGTGGGGCTGCCCTGGGTGACCCTGCTCGGGCAGGGGGTGGCACTGGGTGAGATCTAGAGGCCCCTTCCAACCCCAACATCCTGTAAGTCTATGATATATGTATCTGTATAGAGCAGCGACGGAAAACCTTCCTGTACGGACTTCGGTGTCCTGAAAATACACACATATATACACTGACTGAATCTACCTACCCCACACATAGACAATTCTCTTTCCTTTGACACTCTTGCATCCTTAACATCCCATCAGGCAGGATGGTGTCACAAAAAGAATAATGCGATTTTTAACGTTAAAGTGTATACCCAAGTACACCAAAATACACAGACCACAGCGAGTTAATACTATAAAGTAATTACCCCTGAAAAGGTGCAATGTTGCTCTCGTTGCAGTCAATGCCCGTTCAACACAAACAGCTTCCGAACAACCACTCAGGTTAATCTTAACCCACTTAAATTCATTTAGAAAAACAGGTTTACTGGCAATACTGAGTTCAGAGACTATACATTGTTTTTAAAGTATCAGAGGTACTGGAGACTACTCACCAAATCTGAGAGTGCCTGATTTAGTAACCACTTCGCTTTTTCTAGACCCTAACTTGAGACAATGTAATTAAATCTGAAGGAGAGTTCATGAGTAATTACTTATTCCTCAGGACTGCTGGGGTAAAATAGAACTGAACTAAATCATCGGGTCTCCCAGGCCTAACAAGCAGATGTTCTTCCAGGAATCTGTCAGCTGAATGCCCCAGGTAGCATGTATCTGCTTTGGAGTTAAGGAGAATGAAAAAAAAATAATAAAAAAAAAAATAGCCTGTTGAGACAAGGGAAGTGTGGAAAAGGGATGTGGCATCGGTCTCTCTGCACCCTCTTTGCTGAAGCCAAAACTCAGAGTACCTTTCCTGCTTGTATTATATCCAAGCAAAAGCTAGTCGCTTGCAAAAAACAGAACAGGACAGAACATTTTTAGACATGATAAAAAAGTTACTTTGTTCAATTTTCAACATCTGACAAAATGCTATTTTATTAAATCAAATCACCAGGGAAAGCAATGTATACTACATGTACAAACAACTCACCACTGCTTTTGGAAAATCCTTTTCCTACTGAGGCCCAGAAGAGTTCCAGCACTGGTTTCATAAAGAACTAAACTTCATAAAAACCAACTGAAAACACTGCCTTTGGCAACATACTATATCTTAAGGATATCATACGTATTATGGATAGCAGAGGGCAGAAAGAAAGCAAAGACAGCGTTGACAGTGCCACATGGCGTACTAAAATATTGCCCGACAATTAATTCTCTTTGAATATGCAAAGGGTAAGAAGATAACAATGAAGAAAGCATTTGCATTACTGGTTTATACTATTTTCTTGTAATAAATACACAGGGAAGATGAGGTTTGAAATCCATCATTTTAGTGTAAGCGGTGCAAACTCAGCAGAAAGTTATCAGGTATTTTTGTCAATAACAGAAGTAGAAGTTAAATGTACCGTACTGCAAGTCTAACTTAAAGAAATATTACTAATAGGGTTTTTTTTCTTTCCAAATTTACTTTGAAATTCCATATGGGGAACTGAAAACTTCAAAGAGGTCAAGACTGAAGCATCGGCTGGGCCATGGTTGTCTAACGGGTGCAAGAAAACCCAGGACATCTGTATTACCCTGGGAGAGCCCACAGGAGCCCAGCCAGAGAGGAAGGTCTCATGTTCAAAGACATCTGTCTCGGGACCAAAGCAACCGATTCGCACCAACAAACAATTTCAATATCTCTTTGGAAAAACAAGGCTTATCACTTGGAAAAATGTTTACAATTCCAGTTCTGATGCCCGTGAATTTAACAGTAATGTCATTGTGGAATTTTACTGGTAACAGGATGAACTCCTACATTTTTTTATTTCTGATGCAGCAATACGTGAGGTAAACGCATTATTGGACATCCCATAACCCAAATTTAATTTAAATACAATTACGTTGACTACATAACACAACAAATGTTATAGTAAAGCTGCCTCTCCTGAACACTGAAAAATAAGGTTACGAGTGCGACTCAGTTTCTTCAAAGTTGAACAGTAACTTGACCGTATATAGAGATTAAATCCCCCAAACTTCTTACCCCAAAATCTACCAGCAATTGGTTACTTCTCTAGGAGGGGAGATGGAACTAGGCGGCAAAAAAGAGCTAGAGA
>NW_009731307.1:0-14117 GCF_000703405.1 Apaloderma vittatum | reverse complement strand
TCTTCGCTCTTTAGCACCATGCCCATGCACATGCAGCAATGTGCTCAGGACACCAGTTAGTTAGTAATTAGCAAGATCCCACTCCCTTCAGTTCAGCCTTTCTACTTAAATACCATTTAGATGAGGCAACATTTAAGCAACTGAACTCTGGTATGACTCACGTTTCAACAAATTACTTCAGCTTGAAAATAAACAGTAATATTAAGTACTGAAGTTAAGCAATCTGCTGCTTGAAAATAAATGTGACATTTAATCATTTAAAGAGACACAATTTTGAAGCTGCTTTAAGCAACAACTTTCACAAAAACGTACAATATTCTCCAAACGTTGACCCAGAAACTGCAAGAAATTATCTTGTTATCTCTAAAAAAATAACTTACAGCAAAAAGTCATGACTCGGTCATTTCAGAAAAAACTACAAAAATTGTAGCATGAGTTTGCTGTGAAACAGAATCCATTTTCATTTTATTTACTGAGGAAACACAATCACGCCCTGCTTGAATTATTTCCCATTGCAATATGAGAAACGTGCAAGCCCATAAAAATATTTGTTACATGCTAAATTATTATTTATTTTTTTTACTGAGGAGAGACGTGGAACAAAATTCTTTGGTGGATTTACAAAACTCCACTGAAGCGTAGTTTGAAGTTCCTAGTGGGCCTTCTCACTGCCAGAAGGGAGCCCAGAGTACCGGCACCCGCTCCGGAGCCCCCAGGGGAAAGGAGTTAACTCCTCCAAGAGCCTCAGGAGCAAAGTTCACAAAAATCTGCCCCAATTCAAGCAACATCTGGCTGCCTATTGTTACTGATTTCTGGTGTGGTATGTAGGGAAGAGAAGGGGAGACAGCAGTACCGTCATCCACCTGAAACTGTGAACACTTGCTTTCCAGAGCCTAAAAGCAGGGAAAGGACAGCTATTAATATGAATGCTGCCCACTGCAGATAGTAGCATGACCTCTTACTATAGTTAGAATCTTTTCAAAATATGTAAAAAATCTATGTATTTCTTGCTTCACAATTCATTTTCTGGATAAAAATCGTGCACATTTAAAATTAAACAACAACAGAATATACAGTTCCCATAGATGCAGCCTAATATACTACTTACTGAACTCTGGCAAAGACAACGAATGAAGCAGCAATTGCTAAAAACGTTTCAAATATTTAAAAAGACCTGAACTATTTCCTTCTCAAACTACATAGCATCTACATATATTTCTGCAGTATCTTACCATGCCACGAAACCAACGTAGTTTCATTTCATATCAACAAATAAAGCATCAAACCCGGGGTTACTTTTGCTTGGCAGGAAAATCGACAGGAAAAATCCTTTGGCCACACGCAACAAGTTTACGGTACTTGCATCTGCGTTCTTTAACGCTGCGACGATGAGCTTGGCAGCAACAGTATTAAAAGTCAAAAAAGCAGGCACGCAGCAAATACGTGGGGTTCAGTCTTGCAACCGTTGCTCGTGAGGGCGAGTCTCCTATTCTCACGGCTCTGTGTGCCCTGAACCACCACAATTCCACAGAACCATAGAGTCATTCCGGTTGGAAAAGCCCTCGGGGATCATCGAGTCCCACCACGTACCCTACTCTACAAAGCTCACCCCTAAACCATCTCCTCCAACACCACATATACGTGACCTTTAAACACCTCTGGGGATGGGGACTCAACACAGAAGGGGAGTCAAATAACAAAAGGAGAGTCAGGGAAAATCTCTGTTCATGAGAGGGGGAACACAGCAACAGAAGACAAGGAGAAGGCTGAGGCACTTAACTCCTTTGCTTTAGCCTTGAACAAGAAGACCAGCTGTCCTGGGCAACTGGGCTCCTGAGCTGGTAGACAGGGATGGGGAACAGAACACTCCTCCTGTAACCCAGGAGGAAGTAGCGGGTGACCTGCTGCCTCAGGGGAGGTTGGGGTTGGGTCTCAGGCAGCCCTTCCTCCTGCAGAGGGTGCTCAGGCCCTGGCATGCTCTGCCCAGGGCAGGGGGAGTCATCATCCCTGGGGGGGCGTTGAGGAAAGGCTGGATGTGGCACTTGGTGCCCTGGTCTGGCCCATGTGGGGGTGTTGGGGCATGGGCTGGGCTTGATGAGCTCAGAGGGCTTTGCCAGCCTCAGCAATTCTGTGATTCAACCACCTCCCTGGCAGCCTGTTCCAATGTCTGACTAATCTTTCTGTGAAAAATTTTTTCCTAATGTCCAGTCTAAACCTCTGCCATTGCAGTTTGAAGCCATTCCCTCTTGTTCTATCGTTAACTAACTGTGAGAAGAGCCCAGCATCAACTTCTCTACAACGTCCTTCCAGGCAGCTGCAGAGAGTGAGGAGGTCTCCCCTCAGCCTCCTCTTCTTCACACTCAAAAGTGGACCCAACACTCAAGGTGAGGCCTCCCCAGGGCCAAGCACAGGGGGACAGTCCCCTCCCTGCTCCTGCTGCTCACACTGTTCCTAACACAGGCCAGGATGCCCTTGGCCTTCTTGGCCACCTGGGCACACGCTGGCTCATCTTCAGCTGCTTGTCCATGAGAACCCCCCGGTCTCTCTCTGCCAGACAGCTCTCCAGCCACGCTGCCCCAGCGCTTCTCCGTTTAGTCACTTCCCAACTGCACTTGGCCACTCAGGGCAGCACTTGCAGCCTGAGCTCCATGCAAACACCACCACATGCACATGGATCTGTTCAAACAACGATTTCTGGGCCTGTCTGAACAGTGACCTGGGAGCTACTTACTGAGGCTATCAATAGGAAGACTGTATGGGCAGAAATAATTACAGTGTCGATTTATTACAACAGGGCAAAAGTCTGTTCGTCGTTTAGAACAGCAGCACCCTCTAGAGGGCACAAATGGCAGACTGTCAACATTCAAAACCAGCCAGCCCAATTTACTTCAAGCAAGGTAATGTACATTTAGAAAGTGTGGTACGCTAGCCTTGGTGACAGAATTGAAAATGCTGAACAGAAAGCAAGCCCAGTCCTGAGGCTCAAATCTGGATAGAAATAACTAATTATTTGGTTCAATTAAAAAAAGTAAAAAAAAAAAAAAAGTCATCTTAGTCTCAAAAGTTAATGCACCAGAACAACTATGGTTTTATGTGCTGCTCTAACTTCATGTTAAATCAGGATTAGTCAACCTACCTCCAGAAGTCAGTATTTCCTATTAATTTAATCTTACGGGCCTAAGATGCCATCAGCATCCCCTTCGCACTGCTGAGTCATCTGGTAACACAGAGCGCTAAAAAATATGGAATAAAACATTTGGTCACCATGTCAGCTGTCCTTCCAGAAAAAAAAATCAAACAATTCAAAGAAAAGAAATAAATAAGAATTAACACTTCATATGTACATAGCTTTCAAGACAGCAGTTTTGTAAATGTATTTGTTCTCAATATGAAATCAGAAGAATCCACAGAGGAAATAATGGCTTAAAAACATGACCGCATCCACATTGTGAAGCTGCAATAAAGGACCACTTAAAGGAGTAAGATTATCACTTCTTCCATACGTTCAAGACTTTTTTGACTGTTACGGAGGTTTCTGTAAATATATGAAACTCATAAAGAATAAGCACGTGACCAGATGTGCAGAGTAATTTTGTGTGACCTAATCTACAATCTGCCGAGAATCTCTCTACCAACATCGCTGGGCTCTGCAGCTCTCTGATACTGTCAACATTTGCTCCACTGCCTTCCAACCAACCAGCCCAGCAAATAAAACGCATCACTGCAAACTGCTACGATGGTGCCAGCATGACTAAACAAGCTAGAAAAAGAAGTTATTAAGAACACTGAAAACACACTGGTTTACAGGCTTCTTTTTATTCACCTCTTCCACATTTCTGCAACAAGAGACTGATTAAGAAACTGTCGCAAAAAAAAAAAAATATTCCTATTCAAAGCCTGACTCTTAAAGACCTTGAAAATCTTCAATGTGTCACTCAGACTCTAGAAAGAGTTATTTGGATTTAAAATAGGTTCTTTTTCAATTCCGTACTGTGAAGTTATACTTTTGGTGCTTGAGCCCAACAGTGTTTCACACAGAATGGTTGTGTTTGCGCAAGCTATTACTTCACACAGAAATTGTCTTAAAAGAAGCAATCCATCCCCAGAAAATAAGTGAGAGAACGTATCAAATGTCTGACTTTGGGCTTTACCAGTGCTCGCTCTGGAGCTGGATCTCATTACATTAATGACAATCTCTATTACCAGGAGGCTGCAAACCAGAACAGCAGCACATTTTCTGGCTCCGATCCCGCAGGGCTGGCATTACCAGGCTTCACAGCTCACACCCGGACCAGCCCTGTTAAGTTTTGCTGTTAATCACTTGCTCTGACAAAATGTCCCATCCACAGGAAAAACTGTAACGGCAAGAACACACAGATCGCTCTTTCCAGGTATTCACCTGGTGATCTGACAATTCCCAGAAACCCCATCTGAAACTTGCCTTATTTCATACATTTTTTTGTCCCCAGTATGACAGGCAGGACACAAGTCATGCAGTTCCCCTTTTGAAGAAGAAAATGCACTGTCCATATAAAAACCCCAAAGTGCCAGCTTCTGCAGATAAGGTAAAATACAACTGCATTTTAGCCTAGTACTGAATCCATTGAGGTCAGTACAGAAATGATTTCTGAACATTTTCTTCTGTGCCCCATGGTACAATGTGGTCATTTATGTTTTCATATCATATTGCTTCCACCAGTTCAGTATCTGTCAGTCTTTATATCTTTACCTGAATTACCATCTCAACTACTCAGTCTTGTCAATCGTAATACATGGAAAGAGAGCTACCAGGAACAAAATCAAGCATTTACAGCCCTAGCACATAGTAGCACAGGATGGAATCACCCCAGGAGAGCTTTGTAAAACACATGTTTAAAAAGCAGAGCTCCCACCTGCACCTTTCCTCCGCAGAAGCACTGAACTGTCACTCCCTTCCCCACGCCCTTACCGGTAACGGCTGAACTCCGGAAAGGGCAGGGGAAAACACTTTGCAGTGGATTCTTTTCCTGCCCAGACAGTAGAGAAGCTGCCCAAAGAGATCTGGCTCTAAAAGTGTGCTAAAAAATCATAATCTTGAAACCAAGAATGCAAGCTTATTAAGCAGCAATTATTCCAGCTCCCTTTCTGTGCTGCATATCCCCCTTGCTGGAAAAGTTCGGGGTTTTTTCAGTGGCACCTTCAGGGGCTTCCACAGCCTCAGACTCAACCCCACTTTTCTAATTTATTGCTAGCTTTGTCTTTAACAGATCATTCTGTTCCCTTGGCTTGTATCAGCACGTTATCTCCCTCACGCCGATTAGTTAAACAAACCAGAGCCATTTCACACTTCCGCAGCACAGTTCTTCCAGCCAGAGAACCATCTTTGTTGGTTTAACCAGGAGCCCTTCTCCTGGTCGCTCTGTTCTGTGCCTGAAAGCAGTGTTTGCACTAGAGAGCTGATCAAGAAGACAACGTCTCCTACTCTTGAAACCCTCAGTTAAGTTTTCGGGGTCTTCTGAACAGCACACTTTATTGAAAAATGCCTCATTTCCTGCCCACTCGAGGAGGAACAAGGACTCTTTCAAGGCCAAACACTAGTCTGCCTTTCTGGTAATGTCTCACAATCCCCCACCTCTGATTATGTAATATTTACCATTAGCCCACTACTTCTGCTCAAGATTTATAGTTCATGATGTAATTTCTGTGGGATTTTTTTTTTTTGTAAATTAGATGACAAACGAAAATATTTTTAAATGTTCATTCCCTCCTCACTAGAAGAACTCATATGTGATGCAACGTGTTATAACCTTTTCCAAATCTGTTAGACTCATTAGAATGACTACTACACTTTCCCATGGCTAGGTTCATAAAAATATTTTGTACTCAAGAGATGAACAGAAAGTCCTGACTTTTATACAAGAAAACATCGTTAGCCAAGTTACAAAATATTACTATTCAAAGCACTGTTGAAGGTTTTAACGGTTCTTCATGCTGTAAGACTCAAGCCTGCAGATTCCACACGAGCAGCCAAGGTAACAACACCACAGGCTAAAGTAACAAAGCTAAATTTGTCATTTCCAAGTCTCCCTACCAGCCAAAGTGGCCCATTTTCTCCAATGTCTCATTCTGTTGACAAAGATAAACCGGTATGAGTTGTTAATGAGCAATTTCACTGTTTAGAAAGTAAGACATTCTAAATCATCTGGACTAAGCGGCAAAAATGTCCCACAAGGCATCCACTGGTGGCTAGCTCATGATAGAAAAACAAACAAACCCAAATCATCCAAAAAGAATATCCAGAGGTAGTTAATTTCCTTTTTTTCCTACTGAGATAAAGAAAATCAAAGCGATCCCAAAAGATTTTACACTAACAGAACGTAAATTCTGACGACATCTCAAACACCATAAAAACCATCATGGAGTGAAAGAATCTTTGAGAGGGAACCCCCATCACTGATAAACTCTTCAGCAGAAATTTATGTGCCTTTTCATTATTCCATTTGCACTGAATTCTGAGGCATTTTAAACTCCTCTAAGCAAGATGTGTGGCTGTGAGGTGAGAAAACCTGAATCACTTACACCCCGAGACATCATAAGGTGATACTTCATCTATAACATGTTGGGCTATCAAGTAGTTTGAATTTTCACCTTTGAGGATGTTGCAGTTTATCTCGAACCTGTATCTTATAAACCTCTGCAGTTAGTTCCCCTCTGCGCCTGTCCTACAGGTACATTCACAGCAAGCGAGCCAATGTGAGGGGAGGCACACAAGTCACGCGTGTCTAGCGAGAACGCAGGAGCGACAGCGCACGCCTTCCAGCCACAGCTTGCGGCTAAGCCAGGCTGAGTACCTCATCGAACTTCAGTCTGACTGGCAAACCTTCCATCTTCGGCCCCATGCAGGGAAAAGACCTAGGGGAAACATGGGGTAATGGGAGCAGAAAGGACGGCCACAAGTGCCAGAGAACCTTACTGGAGACACACACACGTACACACAGAGCAGCACAAACAAAGTATTTTTTTCCCAAAGGGATCGCCACAAGCATTTCGCATCCTTGCAGCAATACTTGCATGGCCACACCAGTAATGAATTCGATTTAAAGGAGGGAAGGATAAAAAGATTTTTCACAGATTAGCAATCATTTTGAAATTTGGCTCAGAAATCCCTTTACCTCCATCACACAGGTCCAGAGTCTCTTCCAATTCCACCATCAGCTTCACGTTACAGGAATACCGGAGGCTCCATTTCAACCAAGGTCCCAAATAATCAGTGTAAAACAGTCTTACATGTTACCACTTTCTTTTCATGCAACTGAAACGTAAAGTGAAGCATAAAAGCTTAAGACAGTTGTGTGCTACCCTGCTCCTGAGCAGATCAAATAGCAAACCTAGTCCTCAGAGCTCTACCTCCGTAACTCGGTTTAGCATCTCACAGACGCAGTGAAGGAAGAGTATGTGGCTTTTGCTGCCCTCTTCTGTAGAAAGGAACGTAGACCAGATTGGCTAAAAACAGCGTTTCCAATCACAGATACATAAAGATCCATCGTCATCTTTCAGGCTTTACTGGCTTTAAGGCAGCTCCACTAGTATGACTCGCTCTCGGAAAGAAGAGAGGGGCCAGGCAGCGTCTCACACGGAAGCTGGCTGGAAACAAGGGAAATGCTTCATTACCACAAAGGTGAGTGCGTGCTCACGCCGAGAGATGCGTGACATGTAGCACAGAGTTTTAGATCTACTGCACAGAGTTTTAGATCTGCTCACACAAGCATACTAACAGCAATAATAGAAATGCTCTGGGTATTTAACACCGTGTTAGCAAAGCCCCACAATGACATTAATCCCTTGACTGGATTAAATGAGCAGCAATTGCTAATGTTGAATTAATCAATATTAAGGGTCTTTTTCTCTCTCACACACATGCATGCACACACACCCCCTCAGTTTCCGTCAGCAGCACGACAGCCTCCCCTGACCCTAAAAAACTCTCCCAGGGGATCAGAGAGCTGGCTGGTATCTCCAACGCAACTTCCCCCAAGGATTTCCTGCACAGTACTCCGCAGAACAAAAATATTAATTTATCAGTTATTATGGAAGAATAAGCTTCAGAAACACACATTTTATCTACCCACTGGACTTGGAGGAAGGTCCAGACCACTGCCATGAAAAATCAATCGCTTCGAGATGCTCAGACCACAAAAGCCATCGAAACACATTAGATGGATAATCCTGAGCGCAGGTGTCAAGAAAATAGAAAATATTTTTGCCAGTCCTGCTTTTTCACATTTTTGTTTTAAAAAGAGACAAACAAAACCAACCAAACCACATTTTTTGCCATGTTCTGCAGGGAAACCCATAGAATGCTGTAAGAGATCACCGTTTGGCCCCTTCCAGGGTACCTCCATACATCCCCACTCTGTCATATTTTCTGACAAATCAACACCAGATTTTTTTTTCAACCAGGATACTACATTAGCAAAGGCCTGAAAATATAGTGCTTGTTTATTATCTCCTGCAAAACATGCTCGACTGGGTTCCTCTGAAAATGCAATACTCTAATCCTTTCACTACAAGGAGTTCTTGTTCATCAAAACTACACGTTTTCACTAAAAGGAACAATCTCTTCTGCTCAAAATTAAGCATCCCAAGTAAGTTACAAAATTAGCCAACTTGTATTTTAATATCATATTTTAAAGTATAATCATGTATAATTTTGTTTGTACTTAAAACATCCATATTTGGTTTATTGATTTTAATGTACTCTAAAGAGCCAAATAACTAAGAGCCTGTGCTCTTGAAGATTTTCAGCCTTCCAGTATTGATTAGAGAATAATAGCATTTCCTGGTATTGCTGAACTTAGGGAATGATATTTTTCTCTACAGTAAATCGGCACCACAACCAGCGTACTAGACTGGAAGCATTATCCACTCCCACCCCAAGTGAAGGTGACCTTGGGAACACGAGCCTTAAAAATGCTTCCAGAGGAAGAGTCTGTAAAACTAAAAGTCACAGAAAGCCTATTACCCCAAGTCCTCAAGGATGCTGTGACAAAGGAGAAGCCATTAAAGACGAGAGACACGAACAGGGTACCTGTGTCATGAAAGCAGTGTCTGGCAGGTTGGGTTTTTGTAGGCAGCTGTGCAAACACTTCATTTGCTTATAGTGCATCTAATTAGGAGCCGAATTTAAGAATAAAAATAAGAAATAAAAATCTCTGTAAGTGGTATGTTCATTTTGGTCCAACTATGCATTACAGTAACACAAAATCCTAGAATTGCTCCCACCCTCCTCATTGTAAGACTACAGCGATGAGAGTTTTTAGTAGGCGAGTTTTTAGCGCTGGAACCAAACCAGTTCTGCACTGTCCCGAGCGTCTGCTGTCCAGCTGCACGGCTGCGGCACACTCGGGTCACACTCGGCTCTGGAATCCAGCAATATGCAACAGCACGCTGGACCCCAAAGCTGGGATCTGGGAATCCAGCAGCGAGCCAATCTCTTCGAGCAGTAATGTCCTGCGGAGGCCGTGGAGGAAGCCCCCAGCAGCCCAGAGCCCCGGCTGGCCGGCAGCACCTCACCGCCTCCGAGGCGCGTGGGACTGCATTCCAGCTCCTCTCCTTCCCCAGCCCAGGTGAGCTGGTCCTTCCTTTCTGCACAACTAAATGCCACCAAATATGATGGTTCATTGCCAAAACACCACAGTGTAACAGACACGAAACAAGCTGCAAACAGCAGTCTCTGCTGACATACATTAAAGCATAGTGATTTTGTAGTCATTTCATAACCGAACAATCAGCATCCCCAGCGTTAATTCCCCCCTTGCCTGCAGGAGTGAGAACAGGACCTATTCTCCTCTGCACACAACAGCAAAGGCTGTTTCAAAATCGCAGAGATTTGAGCAGATCTCCCCTCTAGGAGCTGCTTTGAACTGAACTGGCAACGTACAGCAGGTTAGTGAAGGATGCCCAAGAGATGAACTGAATCATTCTGCGGGCTAACCCCCCCAGCCTCAGTCCCTCGTGGGAAGGGGCCGGCCTGTGCCAGTGGTCACCTCTGCACTAATGGATCCTGCGGCAACCACAGGCCCGCAGCCCAGGGCACCGACTCGCTTGCACGGGAGGCGTCAGAGGAAGAGGGGAGGACATTTCCCAAGAAGACGCTGCCATTTGGCAAAGACGGAAGCAGCAGGCGTGCACAAGCTCTCCGTACATAAACCCCAAAATCTGCAGCTGGTTACTGGTAAATATTCTTGCTAGTGAATTTATGACTCTGGGCAAGGATGATCATCCTGGCGAGTAAACAAAACATGAACAAATACCAGCATTCAGAGCAAGAGTATTTTCTTCATTAAGCTACAACAAGGCCTGTTGGGACAAAACCTCAGGATGCTGAAAACCTTTCAGATTCAGAGACACAGGATATCCATACTGCAAGTTTAATTTGCCTAAGAAAGGCTGCTCCATTTATTGGAGTTTGCTACTGCATCAACACAAATTAGTCTGCAGCTCTATCAGCGATTGCTTTGAGACAACTCTCAAACTCCCAAAGTCTCAAACTCCCACACAGCGGCAGACTGCCAGTTTCTTCTAAAAAATCCCTTTTTTCAGTTGTGAACTACAAAAAAAAATCAGAACAAAACAAAATGAGCAAGTACTCCCTAAACTCCTAATGGCACAATCAAAAGAAAATTCACCACTATTTGCAGACTTGGCTATTAATATTTTGCTTTTAAAAAAAAAATCAGCAAAATACTTCTGACTTCTCTTCAAGTCAGTATTTGCCATCTTTGGCCCTGGTCACACCACATCAGAGGTCCATTCTGATCTTTTTACAACTTTATTTTTGTAATATCATCTAGTTTCTACAGCAATCAGCGACAAACCTGATGAGCATTACCTGTTGTCTGAGTTTCTCCTTTCTCATTAACTGCTTGCCACATTCCACGGCCCAGCAGGTAATTCAAAAGAAAAATCACACTGCTGAGTTACACATGTGATCTTATGTATTTTTTAAAGATTTTTTTAGTGGATCTAATTTTTTGATAATATAGTCCCTAACATGAACAAAGAGTCTAAGGACAGATTCCTTCTTCAAGATGCAAGGGCAATCAAAACCAATCTTAGGGACTTTTAATAAAGACTGTCAGGATTATGCGCAGTCCTTGTAAATGCATTCCAAATTCGGTCCATTCAGTCAGGATTGATTAAGACAAAAATTCTACTTTGCTTACATTATTTTGTATCTTCAGCAGTTTCACTGAACTTCATTAGGATGACGCCCACTTTCACGACTGTGCTGGGAAAGGAAAGCAAAGCGAACCACGATTCATTTCTGCAAAGTCTGTGTTTGTGTAATAATGAATCTCGAAGTGAATCACAGCTGCCGCCGAGAGCGGCATCGCGTCCGAACAGAGGTGGAGCAGGCTGACACCCCCATTCTGGTCACGCATTGCCATCTGCTGGGCAGGCTGCCCTGGGAACCGCAGCTCCACAACACCCCAACTTCCGAAGGAAAAACAAAACCAGAAGACAACATGCCTTTAGCTTGGAGTGCGTACCAATTTGTCAGTCAAAAATCATTACTTCCAAAGGAAGGGTGGTTTAATTCTAAACTGAAATATCAATCTCTGCAAATAACACTGGAGCAACTAATAGATGGAAGTTACTGTCCAGATTACTATGTGCTGTTGCTACCTATTGTGAACTATAATTCTGTTTCTACAAAATTTCTGAGGAAAAAGAAATAGCTGAAGCATTTTCTTAGTTCTACCTTAGGTTAAAATAAAGCAAATGAACTTAGCACAGCCCAATCTCTAGTGCAGCTTTTCACAAGATGCATGGATAGAGTGCGGGCAATGGCCAAAAAGCCTCCACAGGTTTTTGGGGCTTTTTTTGTTTGTTTGGGTTTGTTTGGGTTTTTTTTTACATTTTATTTCAGTTTGAGAGACTGAGAAATTGAAGGGGTAAAAAAAAAAGCATAATTATGTACTAAAAAATAATAACAGTTAGATTAGAGTCCCTATAGTTTTCTTTCTTCCAGTACAGAAAAATCTCACATATAAAAGTTGTGTCACGTGCAGAAGAAGGGAGAAGGGCAGGGCTACATCTCCAGCTTGAGAGCGTGTGTAGCTTGTGGGCCCCCACTACGGAACGTCACAGCCCGCTCCCTCCCAGCCAGCACACAGCTCTCGGATCCAGCTGGCCATGCCCCAGGTAGGGCGAGAAAGAAAGGCTGCAGTGCTTACAGATGAATACAAGGCAGGCCTAGGTGACATAAACTGTGAGACGAACCAAACTGAGGAATTCTCCGTGCTGGGCTATGACTTCATTTTTTGACGTCATCCGGCAAGAAGAAAGAACAGGACACATCATCACTTCTAGTCCACTGTATCACTCGGTCTCCATATTAACAGCAAAGAATTTAGCAAAACTACCTCATTTTCACAATTTTTAAGAGACTAAATCCTTCTTTCCCAGCCCATTGAGGGCTGGCCTTGGGACTGCACATCCCTGTCTTGACAACAGCTCCGAGTGCCAGAAAGGACCGTGGAAATGGGCACTGGTGAGGGCTGCACCCTTGTTTCTCTCCATCTTCCCTCAGTAACTTTCACTCAGACTATCACTCTGTCCTTAGTACACGCTCCTTGCAGGACAGAGCACCCAAAAGCAACTCACAACACCGTATATTCAGTATAGGTGGTCATAAAGGAGCAAATGACGGTGAGCGGCTCTTCCCAACAGCGTTATTTCTTCAGTTGGTCCCACAGAGAACATTCAGACACACATGATTCCAAGTTAGAAAACTACTTTGAAACCACTTCCACAGTCTTGTGACAAATCGGACTGGTTTTTGCACCCGAGAAGGTAACTAATTAGTAGGGCTTAATATTGCCCTTTTAAAGGCACCTGCAACATGCTCCCACACATCCAGAGGCAGAGAGCCCACTCCCACAGAACACGTACCTCCAGCTTGGCCACCCTGCGCTCGCCGTCCCCCCCTCTCTCACAGAATACATTTCACATGCCTGCTCACTAACAAACACAATCTCTACTAAAAAATAAGCCCAAGAGCTGCTATTTCAATAAGCAAAGCAGGCCAAAGAACAGAAATACTGAACAGCAGCACCTTGCTAGGCATCTATTCCAAGGAATCT
Source organism: Apaloderma vittatum (assembly GCF_000703405.1). Taxonomy (NCBI): domain Eukaryota; kingdom Metazoa; phylum Chordata; class Aves; order Trogoniformes; family Trogonidae; genus Apaloderma; species Apaloderma vittatum. Next base: position 990 of record NW_009731307.1, on the reverse strand, counting down.
GAAACTCCTGACAGAACATGAATTACTGCATCATTCTCATACCCTATTTGGCCAGGATGGAGCAGTCCTGACAACCAAGTTTAGGTAGACTCCACGGGTTAGTGGTTTCTTTAGGTAAAACTTCTCGCTCAAATCCCGCAATATGGTCCTCTGAGTGTAAGCAGAAAACCCATTACCCTGAACAGATGGGAGGTAGTCTGTGGGAAGACAAAATCTGTTAGATTAAAAACTTAGAATTAAAAAAAATAATTAAAAAAAATGAGTCACAGGCCTGATACAAATCACAAGACTGGCTTAAGAGATCCCTAAATTTCAAGAGGAACATCTATTTTAAGGAAAATAGTATATATAATTCTTTTTATTTGTTACATGCTTCTGACGTCCTTCAAAGAAAGCATAAGCTTATTTTATTTGAAAGAAGAACTGAGATTTTTACTTTATTCTAAAAGCTGTAACCTTAAAGGAAAAAAATAAAAAGACGCTCACAAGAAAATTCTGAGCACTCACAGTATTAAGAGAGTTATTAAAATGTGCTGGTTTCTCTGGAGGTGTAGAAAAGCAATTGTCAGACCAACTTGGCTGTGACTTGAACATCTGCTATGTCATGGCTACTGTTCAGCTGTAATTTAAATCTCAGCGCGATCTCACCTAAAAACAGTACGGAGACAACCCAGGCCCAAAGAACATACTGTTACGTGTACTAACCGTTAAGCTTCCTCTATGATACAGGAATGTGTCTTTTACCCTTCAAACTTGCCAAAACCTGTAGTTTTGGTTAACAAGAACTCCAATGAAATTGAAATTATCGCAGCTTGATACAGAAGGAAGAGACATGAAATTCACAAATCCAGCAAAAGACAACACCAGATGTGTCATTATTTAAACTCGCATCTCCTTTTTTTTTCGCCAGGGCAGTGCTGTCAGATCCTTTAGAATGATTTGCTGACACGGGTACAGACTCACAGGATGTTGGGGTTGGAAGGGACCTCC
>NW_009731306.1:0-397 GCF_000703405.1 Apaloderma vittatum | reverse complement strand
TTTTCCTCAGCTAAACTTGCCTTTCTCCAATGTTCACTGGAGAGCAAGACAAAATAGGCTTTTTTTTTAGTCTTTTCCCCTAAGAAGCCCCTAGGAAGTTTGGGCTTCATTCAAGGGGTTTGTGAGATTTAGCTCAGATCCTGAATTTTAAGCACTGTCAATCTTTTCCTCAGCTAAACTTGCCTTTCTCCAATGTTCACTGGAGAGCAAGACAAAATAGGCTTTTTTTTTAGTCTTTTCCCCTAAGAAGCCCCTAGGAAGTTTGGGCTTCATTCAAGGGGTTTGTGAGATTTAGCTCAGATCCTGAATTTTAGGCATTGTAAATATGGTCCTGAACTGAGCTTGCCTTCGTCTAATCTTAACTCGGAGAGTATGTAAAACAAGATAATCTATTTAG
>NW_009731305.1:0-9340 GCF_000703405.1 Apaloderma vittatum | reverse complement strand
ACGAGATGCTGCTACCAAAAAAAAAAAAAAAGATAAAAATACAGGATGGGATCAATAAAGTAAATTCGATTGTAAATTAAAGCATCCATGAAAAGCTCCCCTGAACCTCTGGAGGGTAAAGCCATACAGAAGCAAAAGCACCTGCCTGTCTCCAGACTACGGCGTCCAATATTGCCTGGCTCTGGGAGCAGGCCTGAGATGAATTATTTAGAGGTGCTGAGTCGGCTGCTGGAGCCTCTTGAAAGCTCAGGGGTGACACAGGAGAAAAGAGGAAGAGTGCCAAGGTAGCAAGGGAGGAAACCAAAAGGAGTCTGAGCCCAGATTTCCAGGGATGGGCACGTTCATAGAGCTGGTAACCATGGTAGGCTTAATGCCCTTCTTTCCCTGGTTATCTATAGTTATGTCTTTGCTAGCCCCCCCCTCACTAAAACTGCTCTCATACCTGAAAACAACAAATCCCATGGTCTGTAGGAGGATTTTGGTCCCTCTGCCCACCCTTTCCAGGCTCTCCTTTAAATGCGTGCATCCTTTAACCCTTCAGGGTGTCCGGGAAGATGCTACTACGCCTCTTCAACCTCTTCCCTAATCACCTTTCAGACCTCTGAGGCTGGACTTGACGATCTCAGAGGTCTTTTCCAGCCTCAACAATTCTGTGATTCTGTGATTCATAGTCTTCTTGGCAGAAGACAATGGTAGAAAGTGTGGTTAGAAATCTTGTCACTAATCCCTGCCCAGGCAGCTTGTAAAAGCCCCTCACTATTTGCCACGCCCCATAATCACCTCCAATTTCCCACACCGCCATGGAGGAACTTGGTTCTTCTTTCTCCAAGGGTGTCCTTTGCGTTCAGAAAAACCTGCATCCTGTGTCAGCAGCTGGTGGCCAAGGATGGGCAGCCACTTCTGGCTCCATCCCATCATGCACGCTTCCATCCCACCTTCAGTGAGGTTCCCTACTTCCATTTAGTATGGCCTGAGAGTGTGTGCTGCCTGTGAAAAAGGGAGGGTGGGTGAACCATCATGAGACCCGAGGGGAGACACTCAGCAGAGATCTGAAATGCTGGAGATGTTGCCAGCAGTTAAAAAAAAGAATGACCTATTGTGTTTAGAATCAAAGAATCCTTCAGATTGGAAAAGATCTTTAAGATCATCGAGTCCAACCGTTAACCCAGTAATGCCAGGGCCACCACTAAACCATGTCCCTGACCACCTCATGTGCACGTCCTTTAAATCCCTCCAGGGATGGGGACTCCACCACTGCCCTGGGCAGCCTGTGCCAGTGCATGACAACCGTTTTGGTGAAGAAATTTTTGCTACTATCCAATTTAACCTTCTCCTGGTACAAACTGAAGTCATTTCCTCTTGTTCTATCACTTCTTACTTGGGAGAAAAGACCAATCCCTACCTCACTACAACCTCCTTTCAGGTAGTTGTAGAAGGCAATAAGGTCTCCCCTGAACCTCCTTTTCTCTAGGCTGAACAACCCCAGTTCCCTCAGCCTTTCCCTATTAGACCTCCTCTAGACCCTTTCCCAGCTTTGTTGGCCTTCCCTGGACACACTCCAGTTTAGATAACGTCCATCCACAACGCTTCTTCAAGAAAAAGTATTTTGATCCAGCATAAAGAGCAATGAGCAGACCAAATAAAAAGATTGGTAAGACTTAATTGAAATATATAAAAAAAAAAAGCATGAAGATAGCAGCATGCTAAGGTAAGGGTGGTTCTTGTTTCCTTCGACTGGATTGAGCCTGCCCATGGCAACATCCTGTCCTGGTTTGAGCTGAATGAAACCAATTCTGTTCAGTGATTTTTACTTTCCCGTAAAAGACTGTGGGTTGCAACACCAGGATCTGACTTAGCACAGTGGGCACCGTTCCTCAGCCGTGCCAGGGAGGAAAGGGTGCTGCAAAGAGCCTTGTTTACTCCTCCCTGCAACTTCTGCACCCTGCACCCAGCTGTTCCCCAAGGAGGAACTTGGTCCTAAAAAAGTAGGACGAGAAGAACAGTTGGACTCAATGGCCTTAAATATCTTTTCCAACCTAAATTATTCAATAAAGCATGAACCAAGCTGTTGCTACAAAAGCTTGGACATTCCAAAGACTTCCAGGGCATCCCTACAGCCCAGCATCTGCTCCGTGCCAAAACACTCCTCCCTCAGCTCAAAACTGTGTTAGGAGGGCGTTGAGCTGCAGCTGCTGGAGGTGAATAAGCTCCTTCCCAGAAAAGCATTTTGCAAGCAACGATATCACATCTGCAGCATCGCGAGGAAGGAACTAACACTGCGTCTGCGAGATCAGGCTCCTGCAGACACGCTCGATGCAGGAGCCCAGCACTCTTTACAAACACAAGCCCAATGTGGCCATCCCGTTTCTCCTAATTAGCTGCCTCAGAGCAATTAGGCTGTGTTTGCACAACATACCATGATTATCCCGTGTGCTTAATGAGTGTCAGAGGCTGCTGTTTGTGAGCTGGGGAATGCAGTTTAGAGGGCTGGGATGATTGAAGAACCTGCCTGCAGGACTGAGGGCAGAGGTTGCTCAGACCCCAGGGCAGCCATGCAGTGTTCCCCCTCCTTCCCAACCGCCTCCAGCCAACCCCAGAGACACAGTTTCTGCACGTTGGTGTGTTGGTGCTGGTGCTGTGCCATTTCTGCAAAGCTGGAGTAGATGCCACCTCTTGACTTCAGTCCTCTGCTCCTGATGAGACACTATTCAGGACAACACAGCCACTGGAAGCCTTCTTGGAGGATTGGTGGCTTCTTGCTGACCAAAAGGGACACACGGATGGGGAGGGATGTTTGAGAAGCACAGTGGTGGGGCAAAGAGTTAATGGCAAAGGCACGTTTCTGCCTGAACACATCCCGATGGAGATGCCTTAGCAGCTGGGGTCTCCTCCTCCTGGGATGGTCTTCACCGTGGATGGCAACCAGAGATAACACAGGCAACGTCTGCTCCCTATCACACCTTCACATCTCGCCAGCTTGCAGAGAGGTGTCATCTCAGCCTGGCGAGGTACTGGTAACACCAAACGCTGCTCTGCTAGAGCTCCCAGCGGCGCGCTTCACCTTTTCTCCCCAAGACCACAGGAGCATGAAATTCATTTGCTCGGGAGACAGAAGCTGGTGTCGGGTGGGATGCAGGGCACCAGGCAGAGGTGGCGAGATCCATGACCCCAAGTGGTGTCACTGATCCCCGTGTAAAGCCCTTTCAAGCCAGCTCTGCACCCTGATGAAGCAGAAAATTGCTTCCTTATACGTCCGCAAGTAAACTCTCCGGCAAAAATTGCTTCTCCCACAAAACTCAGAGAGACTTTCTGTGCTCAACAGCAGTGTTTAGGAGTCCAGCGAGGTGCATGGGTGGCCAGGTTTCACTGAGGGTGACCTCTGGGAGACGATGTTTTCAGTGCAGAGGCTCAAGTGGAGTGGCTTATGCAGCAAGACCCCAACCAGTAGCTACCAGGCACCCGTGGGATTTACTCAGATACTTCAGGGAAGATGATGGATAGATGGTTTCCAGAGAACGAAGGTGCCTGGTGCTGCAGATCTATCAGCTGATACTATTCCTTCAGCTATAGGTGAAGGGTTTGTACTCAGAACCCAGTTTCTTCCACATTTCTGTCCCTTGGGAAGGCAGATCCTGGCATGACAAGCCCCGGGTGTTGTGAGTACAGGGAGCTGAGCTTGGACATGCCAGCACATCAGCCCCACACCAACAGATGCTACGATAAAATACTGATGTTAATTACAGCCTCACTTGCCTGACACCCCATCGCTGCTCCCAGGGGACAGTGACCTGCAGAGCAGGCGGCTAAAATCTGGGGAATAACCCCTGTACGTACAGAGCTTGGGCAGATAATCTCGTAAACCTTTGCAGCACAAATGAAGATGTTCCACTTCTCCCCAAGCTGTCCTTTCTTTAACACGAGGGCAGCAGAAATAACTCCAAAGCCTCCCAGTTTCTCTGGGACTTGAGCAATGATCTTGGCTGCAGTAGCAGGGAACTGGGCTCAGCGGCACCAGTGTCCTATCCCATTCCCGAGGATATGGAACAATCACGACGCCTTTATTAATAGCAGCTGAGTGAGGAAAAGCGAGTGCTGGGCTCAGCAGAGCTTGGGTAAATAACAGTGAATGTAACACAGCAAATTAAATCCCAGCAGGGCAGACAAACTGCCAGCAAAGATCCCGTACTCTGTCTTCCCTCTGCTGAATTTCTAGATAATTTACGTTCAACAGCGGTAAAACTGGAATAGTGCAGCGCATGAATTTATGAGTGTGTCTGTGTTAAATGGGAAGCTGCTTTGAAAACTGTGGGTGCAAAGATGCCTTATAATACAACAGAAGTTAAAAAGAAAACAGTGTATATGCATCATTCCCCAAAACTAGACCATTTTAAGATTCAGCTGGACAGGGTGCTGGACCATCTCATTGAGACTGTGCTTTTCCCTCGAAAGGTTGGACTAGATGATCCTTGAGGTCCCTTCCAACCTATTGGTATTCTGTGATTCTGTGATGCCGTGGTTCGATGAGTCTATGATTTCACGATTCTGTGATATGTTCCCTCCCTGGCAAAAGGCTAAGAAGTGAAAGAGACCTGTAGAGGTGCCCAAAAGCTGTTTCCATCTTGCACCAACTGGCAAAAAAGAAAGTGAAAATGAGATCAGCCTCGCTTGTAATGACACATCGCAAAAACCTCACGAGAAGCTGAATAAAAGGAAATGTGCTACTGAGAAGTTACAACATTAGAAGAAGGAGAAAATTTGGTGTTGAAACCTTAGAAATGCAACCATGAGTGATGAGGGAGAGGCACCAGCCCTGCTCTGGCACGGGGCCGGAGGTCTCCGCCAGCCCTGATCCCCTCTGACTTGGGAAGCATGAAATCCTCCTTCCTATTTTCGTGATGAGGTCTCACAGAGCTCCCTGCCCTCCTTGCCATGCCCTGCCAGATGCTGGAACCCTTCTTGGAGGGGTCCTCACCTGCTCCAGCACTTCAAGATGTGGTGAAGAGGTTGGAGCTCACCTGGCAGTACCAAAACAGAGATGGGAACTCTCCCACCATCCCCTGTGGAGACGAGGGACTGCAAAAGGGTAACGTGGAGGAGCTGTGGATGCTGTCACAGATTTGTGGAGCTCACCTGACTCTACATCTGCAGTGGGTACACCTGCCCCTGAACCACCTCCTAGACTGCGTTTACGGTCAACAGAGAGAGACCATGACTTCCATGGTCCAACCCAACATGGCCACGTGAAGAAGTATGAGAGCCAGTCACATCCTCAAGGTCTGACGTAAGGTGAGATCAGCCACAGTCATGCTCATTCCCTGGGGGGACACATGGTAGGATGAAAGGGAGGAAAAAAAAGAAAAAAAAAGGGATTTGCTTTTGGGTGGTCGTTTCTGAGAGAGCTTTCCTGCAGCCCTACAGAACAAGGCCAGCAGAGCCATAGGCGTGGCACGGGGATTGTCCCCATGTCATGCTGGATGACTTTCATGGTGGAAGTTGCCATCACCATGCGTGGTGCCCATCGCGTGAGCTGGGGTGGCCTCGCCCACAAGAGGGGAAAGAAACCAACAGCAAAAGTGGCTCAGAGCACAGAGGGAAGGAATCGGCAAAGTTACGGGCAAGGGGGGTGTTGCAGCCAAGATCTCTGACCTCAGCAAGGCTGGGAATTGCATCATGACGTGAATCATCCGTACGGCTTTGATTTCAAAAGCAGCCCAGGTCTACCGAGGCATCAGGTTCCGTTATCTCCAGCGATCCCCTCACTCACTGTCCTGGTCCTGCTGCTTCCCAAGCTCTGGCGGGATGCACCCTGCTCCCTGCCAAGGCAACGTGCCGTTAAACCTCGCCTGCCCTTGTTTCTACTCCTGTTTGTGCTGGCAGTTGTGCTGCAGGTGAACGCAGTTCAGCTCAAGGACACACAAGACGTTTGCCAGACCGGATCTCACACCTTTGCAAGTTTTACTCTTTCTCCATAAGATTTTATGCAGTATGTTGAAGGAAAAGCAAGCTCTCTCCTCTGGACCACGCCAGATGCTGAGCATACTCTTGTATGGAGGCGGAACAGATATGGTGTGTGCTGCAGAAAAGTGATGTCTTGTCTTCTTGGTGGGGATTTTCTATTCTAGCACCACCTCTTGTGTGTTTGGCAGCGAAATGTTCCCTGCTTCAAGCAGCTCAAAGCCCCCGGGTAAGAGTTAAATGACGGATGAAGTGTGAGAAGCTGGTACCCCAGCAGGGACCTGCCTTTTTGTAGACTGCAGACACGATGCTTGAGTCTATGGAGAAACATCTGCCTATATCTGTCTCAAGGAAGCTGATCCCAAACCAGAGGGTTTATACACTGTAAATACATTCCTGATATTTTTCAGAGTTTACTGATGCTTGGACAGGAATGAAGTGTGGGAAAAAGAGGGGCTTTTTGCTGAATAATTCTAAAAAGCTGTAAAACTTTTCAGTGCTGTTCACAAGGAGCAGCTGGAGGAAACATATGAAAGCAAGAAGAAAGCTGCAGCCAGAGAGGCTCCAGTGAGCAGCGGATGCAGACAACGCTCCAGTGAGAAAAATCAACTTTTTGAAGGGGAAGCTGCTGCAGAAAGAAAAGCAGGAGACACTGCAAAAGCTTCATGCCTTGTCCGAGCAGCCTGAGTGAAAGCCCTAATAGGTCCCTGGAGCAGAGCCTTCCTGGAGCAATCTGGATGTTTTTTGTTGTACGTTAGCTATAACGCCTAAAAAAAAAAAAAAAAAAAAAAGCTATAACGCCAAAAAAAAAAAAAAAAAAGCAAACAAACCCAGGACTTTGCACCTGCCCACACAATCTGCCTGGGACCATGGACACAATCCCCCTGTGTTGATGCTGATATTGCATAAGGAGCACCTACACACCAATTCACTCATTTCCTACCCATTTATTTCCATGGGATATTTTCCTCCCTCCAGCCTAACCCATGGATTAGCAATCGAAGCATCCCCAAATTTTTAGGGGGCTCCAGTAAGATTTACTTCACCAGGAGCTGGGAATGATGTCGGCCACCCGCACCAAGAGGGACTGATTGAAGGGTACGTGCAGAGAAATGCTGCAACGACGAACAGGGAACTGAGAGCAGAGCTCAGGAGAAGTGAAAAACTGACTTAGCCAGCCAAAGAGAGGTGGAAAGGAGCTGGTTATAAACTCCCAGGAGGAAATGCTTGTGAGTAGAGGAGAGCTGGTGACATTACAGGATGATGTTGGGACAAGGCAGTAAAGGGAATTAATTCATGTCACAACCAAGCATCCTTTTTCCACTATTTAATATTAAGGGACTGTAGAATTATTATGGAGGGATGTTGCTTTTTTCTTTTTTCAATGCCAGGTTTTTTTATGCTCCTTGAAAGAAGTGTCTCCTGCTCTCTCCAAGAGCAGGTACAAGCTGACACACTCAGGCAGATCAAGGAAGCCCAGAATAAAAAATGATATTATTTTCTGGAAGTCCCCAGACCTGCAGCCCCCAGACCACCTCTGGCCCTGGGCAAGGTGGCTCTCTGCAGCCAGGCACTCAGCTGGCTGCCAGCCCTCTCCTGTGTCCCTGGGAGTGATCTTGTCCTGGGCTTTCTCCAGCCATCCACTTGCTATCAATTTCTCCCAGAAGAGATTTCAGAGCCTTGCAGTGTTTGAATCCTGTTCCAAACCAGAAATTCCTCACATCGCTCGCTGTTGTGCAGTGTCTTACACCACTATCCCACTTTCTCTGGGAAATTAACACTGCCAAAGCTGGTGAGGTAGAGATGGGTCATGAGGCTCCCAAGGCATGAGATGGGTAATGGGGCTCCCAAGGCAACACATTTAGCAAGGGAATGGATGGAGACACCAGGCATTTAATCCGTGGGGCACATGCAGCATGTTCAGGGTGAAGCTGCTGCTGAGCAGCACAATGCTGAACCCCCAGGGATGCACTGGGACCAAACTGGGGAGCCAAAAACCACAGAGAAAGGAGGGGTTGGGATTTATTTTTGACTAGACCAAGGTCCCCAGAGACCCCTGGGCAGCTGCAGCAAACCAAGCTGCTCAACAAGGCTGAAGGGCTGGGTTAGGAGCTGGGGTGAAGCATTTCAGAAGCTGGAAGTGCCACCCACAGCAAAAGCAAGAAAACTGGAAGAGTAGGAGGGCAAACAGAGTGTGTTGTAAAATAATCAAATAATAAATGACGACCAGGAGGGCTTGGAGTCAGGAGAGCTCTCACAGCCAGCTTGAGGCCAGTGGTCAGAAACTTTCTGAGGGACTTGGCCAAAGCAGAGAACAGATTTGTACATGTCTACAAACCAGGTGAGGGGCAAACCCTCGCTTGGGCTGCATGGCTTCATAACAGCTGCCGTCTCTCAGTGGATGGCAAAGCAGATGGATGCCACGATGGATGTCACAGAAGGGAGGAGATGCTCCTTTCTAGTGCTTTTCAACTTTTTGGCATCTTCTGCCTGAGCACAAGACACTGTAGACCAGCGCAGGGCAGGGAGTGCAAAAAAAAAAACCAAACCAAAAAAACCCACAGTGTGGAAATTTCTGCAAATAACTGATAGAAGGCCCTCTGGAGTAGATCAATAAGGCTTAGACCTCAGGTGAGAAATCAGATCCTGATGGGAACTTGGATAAATGATGCTCCACTGCCCGCTGGAGCTCTACCAGCAACCGAGGGCGAGCTGCACTGCACTGCCTCACACAGATGCTATATAAGGTTATCATAGACAGCTGGTCGGGTGAAATATAGACAGGAATTTTGATGAGCTCCTGAAGAAGCTCAGCTCTGGCCTGTTTCTATGGCTGGGTATCTCTGGCACTGCTCATAACCAGCCTTCAGTGTCTCTCTTTCTTGCCTCATTTGCCCTTGATTTACTCCGACATCCTTGACTGGCATTTTGCTGTGGACTTGGAGCACTAAGAGCAGCAGCCAAGAGCTCAGAACTTGCTTGAGCTGGACACGAAGCAGCAAGACCTGGTCCTGGACCCACCATGGTCCAAAGATCCCACCCATTTCCCCATCCCCTGCAGGTGTTGCAGCTGGAGAAAGCCCCTGACACGACTGTAAACCCATGCGCACAGCAAAAACATCCCCAGACATGTGTCCAGGTGAGACAGGAGTGAGGGAAGGATGTGCCCTTCTGACACAACAGTTTTCCAAAAGCACCAGAGATATAACAGAACCAGGGTGCATCCGTACACGCACCTTGGGCGTAACGCGCCTTTTAAGTGAAGAGAAACCCACTCAGCAACCGGAGCAGTAACAGGTTTGTAAAGTGACACAAAGCACCCTTGTGCAACCCTGAGCCTGTGCCCTGAGGGTTACAATATATAAGTGTGTGTGTATATATATAA
>NW_009731304.1:0-1257 GCF_000703405.1 Apaloderma vittatum | reverse complement strand
TGGAAGGATCTGGGCTGGGATTCACTCAAAAAGTTGGAATTATTGTACATTTGGCTGTTCAAAGGAGAGCATTTCATTCACTCTATTCCTTTGGTTCACTCTGCAGGGAGCTCATGATCTCAGAGTGTGACTTGGTGTAGGTGAACAGATCCCACGACAGGGAGTGCTTTTGGGCTTCTCAAGATCTCTGCTTGAGACAAAAATGTGCTTTCTATTGATCTGAGGCCATCTGCAGTGGAAAGTTGAGTTCAGAGGTAGTTCTGTGGATTTAATATAGAGCAGAAGAGTGTATTTTATTTTCTGTCGAACCAGACCTTCTTTGATTTCGTTTCATTTATCAACTACTTGGGTTTTTTTTGGCTTATCAACTGCTTTCTATTTCTGGACTCAGACATGCCTATAAGGATTTGCTTAAGTCATCTGCCAGCATCTAGTTTCTCCTTGAAATTCCCTGACCTTCCCTCTCAGGCCTACACATGGCCAATCACTGCTACCCAATCTTCAGAAGAAGCCTTGAGCTTCTTGCTTCTTCCTGGTGCTTATTCAGAAATTTCTGAATCACTCCAGAGCTCCTACTGAACCTTCTTGCCCATAAACTAGGTATGGAAGGGGTGGAAGCAAAACCAGGATCAGTGAAAAGGAACCAGAATGCAATGTGCCAGTGCTTGTGGGTGAGGAATACACTAGCAGGATCATACAATCTTGTAAATTATCAAAGGATCAAAATGTCATACCAAGTTGCAGGCAGAACACAAGGGTCGTTGAGAGGTTGGCTACTATGGAAACATCTGAGTATCATCCGGAAGGTGTTAGGGCTTCTCCCATCCAAAAGCTGACCAGGCAGAGGTGCATTTACACTGATACACGCAGCATGGGTAACAAACAGGAGGAACTGGAGGCCATTGTACAGATGAAAAACTATGATCAAATTGCCATAACTGAAACGTGGTGGGATGACTCCCACAATTGGAGTACTACGATTAATGGATACCAGCTTTTCTGAAGAGATAGACAAGGTAGGAGAGGTGGTGGGGTGGCCCTCTATGTTAGGGAGGCATAGGAATGCTTAGAAATTAATCAATGTGATGACAGGGTTGAGAGCTTATGGGTTAGAATCAAAGGAAAAGCCAAAAAGACGGACATCATCATGGGAGTTTGCTACAGACCTCCCAACCAGGATGACGAAATAGCTAAATTACTTTATAGGCAATTGGGCAAAGTTGCATGGACTCTACCCCTTGTTGTCATGGGGGATTT
>NW_009731303.1:0-466 GCF_000703405.1 Apaloderma vittatum | reverse complement strand
AGTTGTCTAAGGACAAAAAGTGGGAGATGACACAATGGAGCTGTAACATCCAGCTGAGGAGATCAGGTGAGAAGTCTGATAGAACAGGACAGTGATGGAAGTCCCAGGGGAACAATGTCAAAAGTGGTGGGGTTGGGGAGTTGAGCAACACGGTTGTTCAAACCGTGGTGGACATCAAGTGCCTGTTTCAACTGCTGGTCCTGACCTTCTTAAGAGACACTCTGGAGCATCATCACTTGGAGAATGCTGCTCTAATCTCTTTTCTAGGCTAAAAAGTTACAATATAGTCCCTTTAAAATCAAAAATAACTTTTAGTATGTATGATTCCTCCTTAACTACCTAAGAAACAGCTCCAATTAATTGCAAAATTTTCTTCAAGAAAATTACAAGAAGATAACAAGATCCATGGTGCATTTGGAGCTCGTTACAGGAACTTCACAAGTACTCACAGAAGACTGAAGAAACC
>NW_009731302.1:0-22693 GCF_000703405.1 Apaloderma vittatum | reverse complement strand
GAGAGGAGGGGAGAGGAGAGGAGGGGAGAGAAGAGAATGCACTACAGCACAATACAATATTTCAGTTGGAAGGGACCTACAGTAATCATCTAATCCAACTGCCTGACCACTTCTGGGCTGACCAAAAGTTAAAGCAACTTGTTAAGGGCATTTTCAAAATGCCTTTTAAACACTGACAGGCTTGGGGCATTGGTGACTTCACTAGAAAGTCTGTTCCAGTGTTTGACTACTCTTTCAGATAGAAACACTTCCTCATGTCCAGTCTAAACCTCCCTTTATGCAGATTTAAACTGTGCCCATATGTCCTATCACTTGATATCAAGAAGAGATCAGCAGCTCGCCCCATTTCCCCTCCTTGGGAAGCTCCAGAGAGCAATGAGGTCACACCTTAGCCTCCTTTTCTCCAAACTAGACAAGCCCAGAGCCATCAGCCACTTCTCACAGGACATTCTTTCCAGTCCTTTCACCTGCTGTTTTTGTCATCTTCTGGTTGTATTCAAGGACCTTCACATCTTTCTTAAGTTGTGGGGCCCAGAACTGCACACAGTGCTCAAGCTGAGGCCACACCAGTGCTGAATAGAGCAGGATAATCATTTCTTTTGACCAGCTGCTCAAGCTGTAGTTGATGCACTCCAGGATGGGATTTGCCCTCTTGGCTGCTGGGGCACATGGCTGACTCTTGCTGAGCTGCTGATGACCAGCACCCTCAGATCCCTTTCTGCAGGGCTAGTCTCCAAGTTGGACAACTTGTGAAAGATAGTATCAAAAGCCTTATAAAATCCAGAAAAACTACATCTACCATCTTCCCTTCATCCACTGCGCAGGTGACCTTATTATAGAAGGGTGTTAAATAACTAGGACTTTCCTTTTCCATGTTGACAACAACACTAGCTGGATGCCAGCTCTGTGTGGTGTCCAGTGGGGTGGCTGCTCTGTCCACTCCCAGCAGAGGTTGGGATGCTGGTGGTGCTTCTCACAGCATCACACCAATTTTTGACTGTTGCTCTTCCCACTCCAAGAGGTCTCCCTGCTGCGACAATTTTTTATACTTCATAAACCTTCTTAAGCTGACTTCTGCATTGTTTAGAATTCTCTCCGCAATTCCCTTGTCAGTGTTCAATCCAGCTAGTTGCCGCTGTCTTCTTAAACATGCTCAGTTTGGGGAAGGTGAAGGCAGTTTTGGGTATTCTGCTCCAACGTGCTGTATGCACTCATGTTTCTATCTTAATAGCTGTTTTTAATCAGGCCATTCTGCCCAGACTGGGCTTTATGAGCACCTCCACAAGTCTCCCAAGGGTGGAGCTATGAGGATTCACCCACACCATTCATTGCAGTGAAACCTTGCGGCCTGTCCTACTCTGTTCATTGGGCCACAAGTTCCTGTGATGCAAAACTCAGTATTTTGCCTGTTCACTGGCTGCTGACCTCCACTTTGTTCTTTGCTGGGGAAAAGGGGTTGTGTGACCTCCTGGAGTCCCACCTGACATCTGTCTCTTTCTTCCAACTCTCCTCCTTGACATGGAGACCAACCTTCCCTCCCTGCCTTCTTCCTCCTCCCCAGACCTGAACCACCCATCAGCCCTTCCTTGCCCACAGTCGTGTGTGCCATTCTGTGTCTCTGTCTTTATACCCTGGTCCTCCTTCTTCTCTTTCTCTCCGGGGAAAGATTCAGTCATAACCATATAAAGGTCTTCTGGGTAGGGCTATACTAAGTATGTCCCTCTGCTGGAAGATGCCCAAACTTACCTTCGCTTCCAGATTTACAGTCTTCGATATTTTACAGAAAACAAGGTAGAGTTGTGTCCATTTTTGCCCAGAACATCCTCTTTGAAGTTGTGGAAGAAATTAGAAACATTATTGCAGAAGTACTCTGTCATAGCAGACAGAGACCAAAAACTTATGGCCAGAAAAGCACCACCTAGATTTGGCAAGATCCATCAGCTCCTACAGGCTTCTTTATCTTGGACTCCTTGCCTCCCTTTAGCTCCAGCAACTTCAAACTGGGCTGACTTTCAGAGGATAATCCTGCAGCGTGTGTGTGTTTGTGTGTTGTGTATGCTTGTGCATGTGTGCACGTGTTTGCTTTTTTGTAATGGCTGCTGTACCTACAATATTAAAGAAACCAGGAATACCATTCAGTTATATACTGCTCGGCATTTGACTGTAAACACATATGTGGTCTGCCTTTGTCATCAATACTTTTTATTATACTTTCTTAGCCTTATTCCCAAACATGTGCCGTAATATACTTTGTTCTTTTCCTATTTTTTTCAAGCAAATCCCTAAAAGCGAGATCGAGTTAAGCAGCAAAAGCAAACCAAAGATATTAATAGTCCTCAGCATTTATAAGAGATGAGGATTATTTTTTGAAGTGGTATCCAGTGAACGGTCAAAACAGTTTCTTAATTAAAAGTGCTAGGAGGAAATGCTGGGTATTGTCATGTAGATTGATTTGTATAAATGGGTCATGGAGTGTTTTTCTGTAGGTCTCTGCAGCAAAAAGAATTTGCTGCACAGACTGCTGCTCCTCCCTCAGTTTCAAATCAAGCAGAAGACAATTCAAAAGACAGGTTTGAGGCTTATCCTATTTTTGGATGATATTGTGCGGTTTCACACATTTTGTATTTAAAGGAGACGGATATTTTCCATTTGCGTAACTGCAAACATTGTCTAACATACATGGCCTTCTGCAGGAGATGTGTGACTAACTCCCATGTGCATCGCGAACGGCTCGGCAGGCAGGCCAGCACTGGAGGCTGCTCCTGCTGCCTGTTACTGTCGGTTGCACTGGGTAAGCTTTGTGAAGCATGTTCACGCTGCAGCTGAGCCATCTACCTACCTCTCTCTCCTTTTTCATTCCCATATATTTTATTGTTCTGCCTGAAAGACCTCCGGCCCTTACCCCAGCCCTACTCCTGGAAGAAAGCGTCTGGAAGCAGGGTAGCAGAGGCTGAGCACCGTGGCTAGCATGGAGAGGCGCCAGGTCTCAGGTGCCTGGGTGTCTCCCCATCCCCAGTGGTGGCACCTGCCTGTGTGGGTTCCCTCTGCCCGCAGTGGTCCCGCTGGGCACAACCTCACACTTCACTGCAGCTTCTGCCTCAGCACCACGGAGAAACAGTGAACAGCAAGAAAACAGCCCAGCTCACCCCACAGCCTCCTGTGCACACAGCCTCAAACCCTTTACCCCCCCTTTCTGCCTCCTGTATAAAGGAAGGTCTTCCTCAGCCCAAGTGTCAATCCCCTCCTGGAGTAAAGCACATTTATTTCATGCAGTCAGGGACAGCTCAGGCAAGAAAGAGTGTTTCAGTTGTTAGTTGTTTATCCTTTCTTCCACTGCAGCAGGAAAATCCTACCAAAAGGAAGTTAATTATTTAAATGCGTCCTCCATTTGAATTGCTCATTCAGAGCTGTTTCTCACACCTCAGTCACCCAGAGGATTATCCTGCTTCGAGTAAACCTGTCATGGGTTTATATTATTTACCAAATAGCGCTGCTACTGACCACAAATTTACTGAAGAGCTACTGGAGACAAAGCAACCACTGTATTACAATACTATTTTAGTCTGCACTGACTTAAAAAACATTGTATTGTGCTGAAGATAGTTGCAGAGGGCAATTATAGATGCAGGAGAGAATCAAACATGGTAATAGGGTTATAAACGGAAACCTGCATTCTTTAAACATTACTCCTTTTGCGTGTGAATGCTTCTCTTTTATCTATCTTTTTACAGATGTTTTAAATTACATAGTAATTACAAATTCAAAAGGATTTTGATCAGACAAAATCATCCAATCTCAGCCACTCTCCTGAGTAACACTGGAGCAGCTCCCTAAATCTTGCAGTTAAGTTATCCCTCACTCCAAACAGAGGATGTTTTTTCTACAAGATAGACTGTAGTTCTTCCGGGGCTCAAGTCTTGACTCAATCTTCTGCAGAGGTCAGAATAGATGATCACAGTGGCTCTCTCTGATTTTATTGTCTATGAAAAGGTATAAATAATATCTTGGGCAGAAAATTGATTGATCTGAGTATTACTAAAGTTTCCTTATAATCTAAATCAGTAGTCAACCGACTGAGAGTGCAATGATGTGTCAGGATGATTGTGTAAGTTAGTTATCACTTATAGCTGCCATAGAAGATTTGTCCTACTATCTAGGATAAAAACTCGGTGCTAGTGATTACAGTGTGACTTTGGGAGGTATGAAATGGTGGATCAGTGCCCAAGGAGCGTGTGTGTGGCAGCTGCAAAAACTCTGCATGAGGAAAGGTGATTAATAGGCACAGGGAGAGCCTTCAGTTTGCATCTGAATCAATTCTGCTCAAAACCTGTAGGCAAGTAGACCAGTCTATGGAGCATGTAGAACTGCACTTCCTCATAAAACTTGCATATGGAGTTTTCCAAGGGTGCGTGTCTACATGTTATTGCAATTTGCTTCAACAGGCAGATAAGAGCAGAGAGGTAATGACAGATACTATTTTCTTGTGTGTCTCTTCAAGGAGAACTCTGTTGCAGAGATATTCAAGGGACTCAGTCCAAATAACCTTGAAATGAGAGTTTTCCCATATGCTTCAATGGACCAAAGCCCATTTATCATGTGTACTGAGAGCCACTGAAAGGAAGGGAAGCTGCCCACGTGCCCTGGTACAGAGCAAGTTCATGCAAGCAAGCAGTGCTAGTGGAGAGACGGAAGAGGAAGGTAGTTTGTGAGGTTTAAGACTTCCTAAGTCTTCCTAATAAATTAATCCCTGTGTACTATATTTGTAGTTAAATTCTTCCAAAAGCAGATGTTCTGAAAGATTCTGCCATGTATTTTCTTTGCAGCTTCTACAATGCTCCTATTCCTTCTTTGTGTCAGGATTTATAGGAAGTATTTGTTCATTATTAAGCTGCTATTTATCAGAATATTTCCCAGAATTGTTTTATACCATATCAAATAAAAGTCATTGTTACAAAATGTCAGTCTTGCACCTTGCAACGTTTACGTTGCTTGTTTGTCAGCAAGGTCAACACATAACCAGAACCTCTTCAAATTCACATCAAGTCATGTTCTTGAGACTCACTTCCATGACCTTTGAGATGCCTAAAGACTTGATTTATTTCTCTTTTTCTAGCACTTTCAACCAGATTAAGGATTAGTCTTTCGGAGCATCATATTCCATTAAATAGGAATGGCCAAGAATTTTCTGTTCAGGAAGTGTCTCCCTCTCTCTGTCTCCAGAAGTACATTTATATGTCATATGTGCTGATCTATAGACTTCTTAGAAAATATCATCATGAACTATTATATTTATTGTAAACAAAAAAAATATAAATGTCTCTTGTGCTGTTATGCCACAGAAATCATGACAATGAACAGGCAGCCATACACCAAGACCCCTTTGTGACAGCCTGATATTGCTGTGCTGCTCCACTTTGAGTTGTGTCTTCATTTATACATAGTCAATATTTGGCTGGGACAGAGGCTTTTTGTACTTGCTTTTTTACAGCACCTAACACAACAAGGTGATGGTCACGCTGAAGAAAGAAGCGCTATATCATACTACAGTTGGAGAAAGGGTCAGGGAAATTAATTGGTTCTGGTTTGCTGTGATTTCATGTCTGACTTCCTAACGTCTCCCTTCATTGGGAAAGGAGGCGCTGCGAACACACACACACACATGTGCATCCTTGGATTAATAGAGGAGTTGGCAGCAAGGTATGCACCAAGGATGCTCACTGGCTCTGGATCATAACAGCTGAGCCTGATTTATTATCACTAAGCAGGATGCCAAGAGGTGATTCTGACATACTGGGAGCTGGGGACATACAGAAGAGTGAAGAAATATTACGATGCCTCTAATGTCTTTGTGGGTTGTTTGGTGTGCGTTCTGGTTGCAGTAATGTATCTCTATTATTAAAAAGTAGAATTGGACACTTAAAAGATTAATCTAAATGTGTTTTAAAAGAAAGCAGAACCAGCAGAGAAAGCACTTGGTTTCCTCCTCTCTCTGCCACAGAAGGGTGATCTGTGCACAACTGCTGTAGCCTTTGCTCCCTTCAATGCAGAGAAACTCCAAGGTCACAGAATCACAGAATTGTTGAGGCTAGAAAAGACCTCTGAGATCATCAAGTCCAGTCTATAACCATCCAGGTCATGTTTCTGGAGACCACAAAAGGCCAGTTCATGTTTAGCAGCACTTATCATCAGTTCTCTCAGCCATGCTTTAAAAGCCTGGGTTTTCTGGGTAAAGACAAGGACTGTGGAGATGTGAGCACCCAACTCCACAGCTATGGCTCAGTCAGGCTTTGGATGGAAATGCCAGGGCACAAGATAGAGCCTGAAAACAAATAGAGCCTGAAACACAACAGTTTTGTGGGTTGGGGTTTTTTTCTGTATTAATCTCTATCTGGAAAGCAAGGCATGTGAATTGTCTTTGTGTCAGGAGAGACTTTTACAAGATTGTTTGGTTGACGAGTGGTTGACCACCATCAGCAGCTGATCACAGCCTTTCCCAATGGATTTGCTTATATGGTGAGGGTCTTTCAGTCCATTTCTTCTGAAAATGAGAAGCCCCAGCTAACTCAAGGTAAACATTAACAGTCCAGGTGGTGTGTCATTTCTGTGTTTTCTCCTATTTTTTGTTCTCTGCTCTGTGTTAAGAAAGAAATATATTGATCAAGTGCCTGTGACACAGCAAAAGTAAGCTGGGGAAAAGGAATGAAAATATCAGAAATTTCCCCTTTTCTCTGCCACCTTATCAATGCAGGGCTGTTCACAAACTATATCCTGCAGTTTATGATGTCCAACATTTAAATGGAAAAAAAGCAAAATCAAACAGGCCAAAACATGAAGATTCACAGGATTTTTCTCCTGTGTTTTCTAATACGCCACCAGCATGCTGTGCAGCTCTGCCATCTGCCCCGTAGGTTTTGTTCACAAGTGGGACTGTGCCCACGCCAAGGCAAATCACCAGTGGTGGCACTGAAAAAGGAGGAATTAGTACACACCTGCAACATACGCTGAGTTAGGCAGGTAGCTCTGAACACAGTAAAACAGGGGTGAAAGATGATAATCAGTTATTTAGTGGCAATGTGACTTACATGCCAAATCCATAGATCCACCCTTACTCTCAGGAAGGCAGGCTCTGGTGTATTTTTCAGACTTGATTAATAATTTATTTGGCATCTGGAAGTCACAGTAAAACAGCTCATATGGAAAGGGAGGATGTAAATTGCCTGCCTCTCCCAGGCATTACTAGGTTATTATTCACAGCTAAAACTCTATTTGTAAAATATTTGTCTATTTAATATCTCAAAGAGCAGCTCTGGCACTTGGGTTGATTTCAGCATTCTTGAGGCAGAGGGGGGTGTGTGTGTGCTACAGATACTGTCATGTGGAAGACATGCTTTCATTGCCAACTGAACCTGCGACAAGAGGATTTTAGTATGTGAGGGTGCAACCACTAGAATAAGGGGAGAATAATGTGATTAAATGCAAGAAAGCTGCTTACAGATTTTACAAAGGTACAGATGATATATTACTGTCTTTCAGTAGGTATCACTCAGTGGTGACCTCAATCAGCTTGTGACAGCTTCCACAATCGTCTTCTAGGAATTCATCTGCTAAAATTGCACAGTATTTCAACCTAATTCTACTATGATGACACTTACTCACTGTATGATAACTGTGGTATTTGTTCACAGAGTTCTAATTCTATTTACCAACCACATATTGTCATGGTTTGCTAATAGCTCTCATCGTCTTATCAAGAGGCTTTTAATAGAGAAGGCCACTTAATCAACTGAAAAGGGAAAGAAAAACCCAAAATGCTGCACCACATTCAAAGTACAATTTATTTATTTTTTCCTTTCTAAGAGGTTGTAGTTGCAGTAGCTGAAAGTGGGTAGCTACTGTGCTCATTCATGGCTTTGACAACCACAACATTC
This sequence comes from Apaloderma vittatum, assembly GCF_000703405.1. NCBI lineage: Eukaryota > Metazoa > Chordata > Aves > Trogoniformes > Trogonidae > Apaloderma > Apaloderma vittatum. The sequence goes on along the minus strand of NW_009731302.1, from coordinate 14,765 downwards.
AGAGAGTGCCCAAGTTTATACACCAAAACCCACAACTTGATCTACAACAGCAACAAGAAATAGATATTCCCTTCTGTTTACTGAAACCTGGCTTGTGAACTGTGCTCTTATTATTGCTTACCACTTCCAGGGGTCAGTATCCATTGGATCCCATCCAGACCAACTTTCACCTATGCTACACTCCGCACATGTGTAGCCTGAGATATTGAAGAACAATTTGTTTGGGATGGGAGGATGGGCTAGATGACCTCTCAAATTCCCTATGAAGGCATAATGTGCAAGGGTGGTAGCTGGGGACAGTGCTGACCTGAAAGGCAGCGCATCCAGACACACGGCTATATTGTGTGAAAAACTGCAGCAATCTCAAGGATGTGAATGTGTGTTCTCAGCCCAGAAAACTAATTGTGTCCCAGGCTGCATTGACAGAAGCATGGCCAACAGATCAGTGGAGGTGATTCTCTGCCCTCTACTCTGCTCTTTTAAGACCCCACCTGCAGTACTGCATCCAGCTCTGGAGCCCTCAGCATAAAAAGGACGTGGATCTATTGGAGCAGATCCAGAAGAGGACCACAAAGATGATCAGGGGATTGGACCATCTCCCACATGAGGACAGGCTGAGAGAGTTGGAGTTGCTCAGCCTTGAGAAGACAAAATTCTAGGGAGATCTTACAGAGGCCTTTCAATACCTGAAGGGGGCCTGCAAGAAGGAAGGGGAGGAATTCTTTATCAGGGAGTGTAGTCATAGGACAAGGGGTAATGGTTTCAAACTGAAAGAGGGTACATTCAGATGAGGTATTAGGAATGAAATTATTTTCTGTGAAGATGATGAGACACTGGAGCAGGTTGCCCAGAGATGTTGTGGACACTCCCTTCCTGGAAGCATTCAAGGCCAGGTTGGATGGGGCTTCATTCAAGCTAGTCTGGTGGAAGTTGGCTCTGCCCAGGACAGGGAGGTTAGAACTAGATGATCTTTAAAACCAAATTGTTCTATTCTATGATTCTGTAATTCTGTGATGCTATGATTCTACGATTCTATGAATTATAGATGCCTAAATAAGCATCTGGATCCTAAGTAGTGTCCCAGAAATAAAGATGACAAAGATGGGAAAAGAAGAAGATAGGAGATGAGCAGTGAGTTTGTGGCAGAGCCAAGACTTACCAAGCAGTCTGGTTCCTATTCATTTACTCACGCTGCCTCTCCTGGCTAATTTGACGGCCTAAATGAAATTGTCAGTGAGGACCACAGTGTGAGCATGCACAGTGTGCTGATTAGAAAGGGCACTGCTGGGGAAAGCAGCATCCGAGCAGCCAAGCAGAAGTTTTCTGTGTAGCTTTTTCTCCTGAGAGGTACTTCTCTTTTAATCCCAGCTCCTTCACTTTCAATTCTGTTGTTGCAGCTTGCAGTTCTTCTATAAAATGTAAAATGGAGTTATGCGATGGAGTCAAAGGGATATTCCTTCTGATCCTGGGTGGATGAAAATGCCACAGCACTGACTGCACATTGTAGGGAGGGGAAAACCTAGCTCCTAAAAATCAAAACAAATCAAACAGTTATTGAAATATTTAGAATCACTGTTTATCAAGATTTTTTTGCCAAATTCTCCCCATACAGAATATAAATTCCCCATATCAAAATTAGTGATTGTTGACATTTGGTCATATTTTTAAGAACCAGTGCTAGGAGTGATTTAGTCCTGAATACAACAAAATGTACTGGATTTTGGATATTCCACAATGCTTTAAGAAAAAAATAATCCGACGGATTTTCCTTACAAATCAGAGGTGATGTGGGCTCATTCATTGATTGCTGCAACTGTTTAGGAGCATGAATTAGAGCTGTTATCTTCTGCAAAGGGGAATGAGGTTTGAGCAGAGGCTCCCAGAGCCATTTCACATTGGCAAGTCTGAGAGGTACTGAGCAAAGGTGTCTTCCTCACTAGGGAGGAAGCAAGCACACTTTGGCAGGAGACCCAGGACAGTCTGGTGGCATATTCATCCTGTTACTCCTAGGGTTCAACCAGACATCCCAGTCAGTGGCCAGGATTTGATGTCCCTGACTCCAAGGGGTCCCATGTGCTGCCTAGGGTCAGCTCAGCTCCTTGTCACATTCTAGAATTGCTGTCACCTATACTTGTTGTCCCCTCCTTAGTTACAATATCTGGGCTGGAATTAGAGGATTCCTGTGCCTTGTTCCTCCTTGGTGCATCAACTGGGCACAGATGTGATTTAATCTCATGAAATCCTTTGCTGTATCTGAAGGGAAAAAAGGAATAAACCTTGAAGAATGGGTAACCTGCAAGGGTGCACAAAAGCATTCAAGAGTGTTATACACCCAGTAGCATCTGGGTGGTCAGTGGGGAAACCAAGTGTTTGTTCATCTTAATGCCAAAAGAGCAAGGTTGAAAAACCACAGCCTGTCCCTGTTCTTTTGAGGATTCAAATTCCCCTTTTTTTTTTTGGCAGCAGAAGAGCATGAACTTAAGAAATAAAAACAAGATTTATGCATTTAACCCCTTCAACCTGATGAAGGGATAAGCTATGTTCCAAAGCAGACTTTCAGAAGCTGAGAGCACAATAGTGATTGACTGCATATTAATCCCAAATAAACATTTTCCAGGACAAATTACACAGTTCAGAAGATATGAAGAGGGACAACACCCTCCAGAGCACTAAGAAGCAAGCAAGCAAGCAGATATGGCAGACAATGCAATTATAGTAAAGCCGGCTTTGAAAAGAACAGAGACCTTACAAGCCAGGGTTACTTTAGCCTGCAGTAAGGGAAGACTAATAATGAACATAGATTGCTCAAATGAATCATATCATAATGGATGCCCTGAACATCTTGCAATGGATGGCTAGACAGCATTTAGTGCCACTAACACTGGTGATTGAACTGGAATACAAAGCAGATAGGAAGGAGGTTTTGGTCAGAGAAGGGCACAGGCAGCATCTGTCAGTAGGAGGGCAAAAATCACCCCCTGGAGAGAAGCCACGTCCTCCAACCTGTGATATGGGGGAGAAAACCAATGGAAAAGGAACAGCCACTGCTCAGGCAAGGACAGCAATGTCAGTCAGCGCGGAGACTGATGGATGTGTTTAGGAGAAATCTTTATCATCTGGAGCTTCAGCATGGACAGTTGCAGAGTTTTGTTGCATTAGGATCTTGCATGAAGCAGGGTTTTCTGCCCTGTGCTCTGCTCAACCTGAACAGCATTTTGAATTTGTTGTTTGGGTAGAAGCCTGAGTATTTCACACCAATTCACTGTAGACAGAGATAAGACTATTAATAGGTGCTCTGTACATAATATCTTTTTCCTGACAGAGCAGTGGCTCTTGAATTTACTGGCAAAGGTAGCGGAGTTTGCTAACTGGCACCTCATAAATGCCCTGTCTGCTTCCCTGGGACACCTGCCAGTAAATAAATTCAGTGCAAGCTATTGAAACATTGCTAGGTGGTGAACCAATGTCATGTAGGGCTGGCTGTCTGGACCAGAGCAGTCACAGAGATTCAGAGACTCCCCTCCACTACATGCCACTACCAGCCCCACTGGGGCCAGTTGTATTCTTCTCTCATGTCTCTCTTCCCCAAGACCTAGAAAGTATAACTGACCTGCTGGGGGAAAAAAAAAAAAAAAACAAACAGAGCCTGTGAAACTGGTAAGAGCTACCAAAAAAAAGTATAGTAAATTCTTTCCTGCACTGACAATAGACACAGTTAGGAAAAAAAAATTAAAAATAAAACCAAACAAAACCAGAAAAACAAACAGAAAAGAGGTTCTCATTAACCTCCTTGCTGGGTAGAAGCAAAAATAATTTAAAAAGCAGCAGGAGAAGGGGCGTGTCACAAAATCTATCTGAAAAAAACACGACACCTTTCTTCTTCTCTTTGCCAATTTTTTTTACATGTTTTGAAGTCCTGTCCATGAAAAGCTGAAGGTGACAATCTCAAATAGGTTTCTGAACCCTGTCTTCTCATCTGTAAGCCGTGGTTCTGCAAGTGTGAAGCATGAAATGGAGATGCTCCCAGCTGCACCATGATTGCTCTTCTTCTGACTGCATGGTAGCCTGTTTGCCACTGCTGCCATTACTAATGGGGAAAGCAGTTTATAAAGGGAGAAGAGTGTATCAGCAGCCTTTGGATGCCATTGCACTAGCAACACTTAAAATGAAGGCAAGCTCACAAAGTCAGTCAGCTCACCATGAAAACATGGACCTCCAGCAACCGGTACCTGTGTCAGCACACCACAGGGGCCAAGGGAGAGAGAGGGGACATGGAGGGAGAGGAGGAAGAAAGAAAAGAGGGAAGAAGGAATGTATCACTGTACTAAAGACGGGAACTGTGTGCTATACAGTGTCATAGATACATCAGTAGCAGCATGATTATAAGCAACCTATCGCCTTAACAGGCTCTATGATTAACAGCAAAAATTTATGAGTAAAATGTAAGCGCCAAGCACCAATTCTCCTGATAAAAACTGCCCAGGAAGTGTATGACCAACATCTCACTGTGGTCCTGTAACGTGTGAAGTCAGTACAGCCTTTCAAACATATTCTTAGTCTGATGCAGCCTTTCCTTCTCCAGGCACAGACTCTTTGTCATGTCTGCTGTATTGAAAGAATGAAACAAAATAGCAGGCAGAAATAAAAGGAAAAGTCTGAAAACTTTGCTCTGAAAAGCAATTCTACTTGAATGCTACTGAATATAGCACTCCTATATTCAGCAGATCTGCCTCTGTGTCAGTCAGATTCTCTCTCGAGTGATTAAAACAAGCTCTCACTCACAGAAGAGCTGACACAGCTGAGAAAATAATTTCCATAATGCAGAAAGAGAAAAATTTATTCATTATGTTTCTGCTGTGATTAAGATTATAATATGAGCTGACCACTCAAGTATTCTCCTCCAGATAGTCCAGGTCTGAGCCTGTGCTCTCAGCTCAGGGAAGGGGTCTTGGTGCCTTCTGCCCTGCAAAATACCACTGTCACGGATCCTCCAGCAGGGCCAGACCAAAACATAGGGTCAGGAGAGGGAGAAAAGCCACAATAAATACTTGCAGTTTGGGCTTGGGTGTTTTAAGCATGGACAAAGCAGTAAACACTGTGAGCATCTGGCTTGGTGCATGCAGTCTGTCCAGTCTGAGCCTTGTTTATAATTATACAGCACCTTTTATTCCATAATACGTCAGGGCTATGCAGCACCACAGGAACTGCTTTCCAGGTAGCACTCCACACCACTATATTTTCTACAGCAGTAAACAAGCCCATTTGCCTCAGGGGAATAGACGGAGATGCCAGGAGGGACAAGCATGCAGCAAACTGTCTCACCCAGATTGTAAGTCTTTATTTGTCTTCAGCTCTGTTTGCCAGAGGAGGTGGGGTTTACATCTTTAAAAAGCCCCTCTTTTATCACCCTGGATGTGTTTACAGGTTTTCTTGCTCACTCTGTGCACATTTAAATTGAATTTATTCCTGTGGTCCCACCCTTCTTTCTTTCCATTCCATCCCACACTTCCAGCAAATTCAACCTGAAGAAAGACTGATTTGGGGAAAAAAACCCACTTGTCTGATTTGATGAGGATTTTTGCATGTATGCACAGCCTCTGCAAGTTTCAGTGTGATGGTGTGTTCTACAAGTCCTATTTTATTGATTTTTGAAGCTTAGAGATGTCTTTCCATATCCTCTTTTGATATCCCACTATGCAGTCTGAATTTCAAGGTTGTAAAGTTCTCTACAGAGCTCACCAACATCTGAAATAAAAACCCCAGGAGCATGCTGTGGGCAAATGCATAGAATAGAATAGAATAGAATAGAATAGAATAGAAATCTTTAAGACTATCAATTCCAACTGTTAACCTATCAATGCCTAAGTATCACATCTTCTACACTACCACATCATCCAAAAGCCATCTAGATATCTTAAAGGTCTTCTAAAACCAAAATGATTCTATGATTCTATGATCTACATATCTGTTAAATACCTCCAGAGACAGTGACTCAACTAGTGCCCTGGACAGGCTTTTCTAATGCTTGACATACCTTTCAGTGAAGAAGTTTTTCCTAATAAACCATCTAAACCTCTCCTGGTGCAACTTGAGCCCATTTCCTCTTGTCTTATCACTTGTTAAATGGGAGAAGAGATTGACCCCCAGCTCACTACAATCTCCTTTCAGGTCTCCCCTCAGGCTCCTCTTCTCTAGACTAAACAACCTCATTTCCCTCAGACGCTCCTCACAAGACTTGCTCTCCAGACCCTTCACCAGCTTCATTGCTCTTCTTTGGACGCACTCCAGCACCTCAGTATTTTTCTTGGAGTGAGGGGCCCAAACCTGAACACAGGATTCAAGGTGAGCCTCACAGGTGCTGAGTACAAGAGGACAATCCCTTCCCTAGTCCTGCTGGCCATACTATTTCTGATACAGGCCAGGGTGCTCAGAAGACAGATGAAATTTTACCACAGAAAAATTTCTAGGTTTGGATTGTTTAACTGTAGTTGCAAGACACTGCAGCAGGGTCTCTGTGAGCCTCCCAGCTGCAAAAAAAAAAAAAAAAAAAAGACATGATGCTTGCTAGTGGTGCTATAGAGCCAGGGTGGCACTTTAGGATTTAAAGAGCTATATGATATCACAAGTATTTTCTGTCTGCCCCAACCAGAGACATGGGCAATGAGGTGCTGGAGCCCATTGCCAGGGGTAAAAGGGTTAGAGGCACATAGTTCAGGAACATGTTGATGCCTCTTTGCTGGCTTCAGATTTTGACTGTAAGTCAAAATACCAAATAATGATGAAAACCCCAACTTTCAGGAGCCAGGCTTCCCATGGAGAGAGGTCATGAAGGGCTGCTGAACACATGTGTAAATCCTGGCTTAACGAAGCTCTGCCTAGCTTTCAGTTTCAGAGGAGATACCCTACTTCAGCTGCAGGACAGCTCTCCAGCAAGTAATTGTCTGGGAAAAGAGTCTTTGGGATAGTCAGACAGAAAGGGAAGAAGGCATACAAGAAATTAGAAAGGTCACTGAGTGAATGAAAAACAGTGGGTTTTGACACATGGGATTCGCATGTCCCAGAAACTGACACTGTCTAATGGGGCGATCCAAAGGTTGAACAGGGAACTGAAGGTCTCCTTGAACTATTAATTACCAGCCACTGGGGTGCATTCTTTCAGCTCCACTGAAACATAACTGTCCTTTCTTTCATACTGCAGTAAGACGGAGCTTAATATTCTTGTTGCTGAACTACTTTATTTGGCTTTGTCAAGATTTTATTTCTGTTCAGCAGCATGTACTCCTCACCTTGTTGCATGCTAATGTACTAATCATGCTTTTATCCTGTATTTTTAGATCCTTCCCACAGTGTGCAAAGATCTGTGGGGCTTTTTTAGCCTAGAATATCAATAAAGCTTACTGCCAAAGCTCCTGGTAAAGGTACTACATCTACTTACTCTGATCCTCCCTTGAAAAAATTAAATTGTTGCAATGTGAATGGAGAGCAAGGTTCAAGGTCCACTGCATATGAAAATGGAATTGATCACTCCCAATGAACAGAGGCTTGCAGCTCTTAAGAGCATTATACTATAAATATGTTGGCACATACTATGCATTTGGCATGCTAAGTAGTTTACTGAACTACTCCCTGCAGCATGTTTTAATGAAATGCTGACAGTTTGGCGTCTCATTGGATAACGGCATTCAATGGCATCGGTCACAAATGACAGATGTTAAGGAAGGCATACAAAGTACTCCATAAGACAGCAGCTCCTCCACGACTTTCTGCTCTCTGTTGCTACACTCTTGGAATCTATCACAGCCAGCAATTAGAAATCAATGTCGAGCACATGGCATTCCTCCAGTTCAGAATTTAGAAACTTCCGTCTCTAAACTTCCACAAAAAAATTGCATGCAGAATATTGTTCCTAAAGAACTTGGACTTATCTGCTAAAAGGGATGCCTCTAGCATCCCATGTTAGATGAGATGTTGTCATAGTTTAACCCAGCAGGCACACAGCTATTTGCTCACTCTGCTCCCTCAATGGGGAGAAAGAAAAAAAGTAAATTTATGGATTGAGATAAAGACAGTTTAACAGGACAGAAAAGGAAGGTGTCCTACTGTGTCTCCTAACAACTTCTTATGTCCTCCAGCCTACTCGCTGATGGGGCAGCATGAGAAACTGAAGACTCCTTGATCACTCTTTGGCAGCAACTAAAACATTAGTGTTATCAACCTTATTCTCATCCTAAATCCAAAACACAGACACTATACCAGCTACTGAGAAGAAAATTATCTCAGCCAAAAACAGGACAATATCTATTCCTTTTACATTCTGCCCAGGTCCTATGCTTCCCAATACAACCCAACTAATCAACACCACCTTTCCTGTCTTTTTATATATATACACACAGATATCAGTCCCCTAGTCATCTAGGGCCGTTCCTCTAAAATATCGATTGAGTTCATTTAGTCCATGACTTTGGGCTCCGTGGGTCATAGCAGTCCTTCAGGGCAGGAGAGATGGTATGTGGCGTTGGACTGTTAAGTCAGCTCTGGTTCCATCACTGCTGTGCTTGTTTGGTTCTATTATTGCTGCACTTTGCGCAGTTTCATCAAAATTCATTCTTTATTAATCTGGGTAATTTTTACTGTAATACCATTGACATAGCATATAGCAACCATAGTAGTGATAACATACAGGATCATATAGCAGTAACATCGCACAGTTTGAGTCACTGGCTGTTCTCACCTAGAATCAAAGCCCCTCCCACATCACCCACCAAGTGCATTCAGGTCCCTGACCAAAAGCAATCCCATAGATGGATTTGCCTTTGCCTGAAGCAGGAATACCCTAGCACAGTTTTTATCTGCACTACAGGAAATTTACCCCCTTCTATAGTACATAAAAGTTTTAATTGGGCAGGGCCAGCTTGATTAGCAGATCCCCTAGTGTTGACTCACCAGGTGGCTTTTGTTAAATCCCCATTTTTAAATGTCCCAGTGACTGTGGATTTTCAGTGTAAACAGTCCATTTTGGGGACTGAAATGGTGGAGAACAGTGCAGGGGAAAGGGACCTGGGGCTCCTGGTGGACAACAGGATGACCATGAGCCAGCAATGTGCCCTCGTGGCCAAGGCGGCCAATGGCATCCTGGGGTGTGTTAGAAGGGGAGTAGCTAGTAGGTCGAGAGACGTCCTCCTGCCCCTCTACTCTGCCCTGGTGAGGCCACGTCTGGAATATTTTGTCCAGTTCTGGGCCCCCCAGTTCAAGAGAGACAGGGAACTGCTTGAGAGAGTCCAGCACAGAGCCACAAAGATGACGAAGGGAGTGGAACATCTCCCTTATGAGGACAGGCTGAAGGAGCTGGGTCTCTTTAGCTTGGAGAAGAGGAGGCTGAGGTGTGACCTCATAAATGTTTATAAATACGTCAAGTGGGAGTGTCAGGAGGATGGAGCCAAGTTCTTCTCAGTGGTGTTCAATGACAGGACAAGGGGCAATGGTTCAAGCTGGAACGTGGGAGGTTCCACAAAAATATTGGGAAAAACTTCTTCATTGTGAGGGTGACAGAGCACTGGCACAGGCTGCCCAGGGAGGTTGTGGAGTCTCCTTCTCTGGAGACATTCAAAACCCACCTGGACACGTTCCTGTGTGACTTACTGTAGGTGATCCTGCTCTGGCAGGGGAGCTGGACTAGATGATCTTTTGAGGTCCCTTCCAGCCCCGAACATTCTGTGATTCTGTGATTGTATTATTCAATTTTCCTGGAGGTAAACTTGGCTTTGGTGGCCTAAGTTAAAGGTCTTTTCCAGCCTAAAAAATTCTATGATTCTATGAGCAGGGATATGATATACCCACATGCTCTTTGGCCCAGAGGTCTACAAGGTTGTTTTGGAAATGAGTCCCATTTCTGACTCAGTTCTTTCTGGGTGCCATGTCACCATAAGACTTGCTTTTCAATGGCTAAGGTAGTGTTCTGGGCAGTGATATGGGGCACAGGACATATTTCCAGCCATCTGGCAGTTGTTTCTACCATTACAAATACATGATGCTTACCTTGGCAGGTTTGTGGGAGTGTGATATAATCAATCTGCCAGGCCTCCCATGTTTATATTTCAGCCATTGTCCTCCATACCAGAGAGGCTTTAACCACGTGGCTTGCATCATTGCAGCACTTGTTTCACATTCATGGATAACCATGGTCAAGACCACCCCTTGATCACGAGCCCATCTATATTTTGCATCACTTCCTTAATGGTCTGAGGTGCCATGGGCCCATTAGACTATAAATAATTTACTCTTATGTTACCAGTTCGGACTCACTTGAGAAACTTCAATCTTAACAGTTTGAACTACCTGCTGGTTGTTTTGATATTCTACAGTGGCCTGACTTTTGGGTACCTGATGTACTTTTACAACCAGGTTCTCTATCTGAGCAGCGATATCTTGCCATAATTCAGCAGCCCAGATGGGTTTACCTCTGTGCTGCCAGCTGGTCTGCTTCCATTGCTGTAGCCACCCCCACAGAGTATTTGCCACCATCCATGAGTCAGTATAAAGGGCTGGCCATTTTTCTCATTCAGCAATATCTAAAGCCAGCTGGATGGCTTTTACCTCTGCAAAATTACTCGATTCACTTTGTCCTTCAGCCATTTCTGCAACTTGTCATGTAGGACTCAATGCAAGAGCTTTCTGTCTTTGATGTGTTCTTACAATAAGACAGGACCCACTATTGAATAGGGTAATTGCTTTTCATTTTCTGGTAGTTCATTTTACAGTGGGGACTCTTCAGCATGCATTACCTCATCCTCTACCAATATTCTGAAATTTTTGTCTTCTGATCAGTCTGAGATCACTTCCAAAACTCCCAGGTGACTGGATTTTCCTATTCAAACTGCTTACGTGATCAGTGCAACCCACTTACTCCACGTAGCATGATTTGAATGGTGTGTAGAGGAGCAAAGGTGCTTCAGTACCAATCACTTCTGAAGCAGCTCGAACGCCTTCATATGCTGCCAATATTTCTTTTTCAGTTAAGAGTACAGTGGGCCTCAGATCCTCTGTATTCCCAGCTCCAAAGTCCTAAGGGCTGACCTCAAGTCTGCCCTGGTGTTTTCTGCTGGAGACTCCAGGTAGGGCCATTCTCCGTGGCTGTGGTCTAGAGTACATTTTTAACATTTTGTCCTGTCTGGATTGGCCCAAATGCTAGTGCATTAAACCTTTCCTGTCTGATTAGTTCAAAGGCTTGTCATTTAGGGCCAGGTTACTTGACAGGGAGGACTCACAATCAAACTGTGATTTGGAAAAGGCATTATCCAAAAGCCCGCAATGCCTAGGAAACCTTGTGTTTCCTTTTTGCTAGTTGGTAGAGACACAGCTTTTACTTTGCTGATTACATCCATTGGGATCGGACAATGTCCATCTAGACATTTTATTTCTAAGAACTGGATCTTTCATGCTGGCCCCTTGACTTTACTTTGGTTTACAACAAAACTGGCTTTCAGAAGAATTTGAACTATTTTCTTACCTTTCCCAAAAACTTTGTCCTTTTTGTTGCTCTATACAATGATGTCATCAACGCATTGCAGGTGTTCTGGAGTTTCACCCTGTTCCAAAAAGCCTGGATCAGTCCATTGCCAATGGTGGGGCTGTGTTTGCACCTCTGGGGCAGTCAATCAAGGATGTACTGGATGCCCCATCAAGTGAAAGTAAATTATGGCCTGCACTCTGCTGCCAAAGGGCTTGAGAAGAACACACCAGTAGTATCAATAGTGGCGTACCACTTGGCTGCCTTTGACCTCAGTTGGTATTGAAGTTCTAGCATTTCCAGCACAATGTGACTTCATGCAGGACGCAATAATCTACTGTCAGTCTCTACGCTCTGTTAGACTTTCACACTGTCGATACGGGGCTGTTACAGTGCGAACAAGTCTAATCACTCCTTGGCTCTCCAGTTGATGACTCAGCTTACGGACGGCAGTCTTCCAATGGATTTCAGCTGGATTTCAGTTTACCAACACCAGGGCAGGTATGAGAAAGAACAGCTTGCTGGTGCAGGGGCTCTGCCTCTCGTTCAGGTCCTGCTTTGCTGGATGGTGTGCAGAGCAATGTGGCTGGTGACGGAGGCAGCAGTGGAGCTGCAAGGGCCACTTCTGCCTCCCACAGTCTCTGAGACACAGACAACACAAAGCCTGGGGCTGGCCCTACCTCTCCACTGCTTTTCTGTCTCTTTTTTTTCTGTGCTAGAGGAGAGGGTTTATTCATGACAATAAAATAAATAAATAAAAACTTTAATCACAGCTGGGATTTTCTTTTTCAGCTCAAATAGTTCTACAGTGGAAGTAATCAAAATTTACAGACAGTTCTTCCTATCTTATATCCTCACCTGTTCCTAATCCTACTATTACCTGAGGTCTCTTGCTAGAATAATGTTTTTCCTACATTCACTGCGTCAAGACTGTAAACAAACAGAGAGCACCTCACCTCTCCCAGGATCACAGCTCCCTTAGAACAAGGAAAGTCTGGAGGCATGGTCCTGATTATTTATATTGTTGGTGCCACCCAGCGTTGAAAGACTGGAAGTGGCACTGCAACGGCACACGCTTGAGAAGTCATAGAATAGTTTAGGTTAGAAGCGATCTTTGAGATAGAACCATAGAATCATAGAAACATCAAGGTTCCTAACACTAAACCATCTCCTGAAGTGCCACATCCAGCCGTTTTTTAAACACGTCCAGGGATGGTGACTCCACTACCTCCTTTGGCAACCCATTCCAGTGCTTCAGTACCCTTTTAGTGAAGAAGATTTTCCGAATATCCAATCTAAACTTCTCCTGGTGCAACCTGAACCCGTTCCCTCTTGTCCTATTGCTATTCACTAGGGAGAAGAGGCCAACACCCATCTCACTACAGCTGCCTTTCAAGTAGTTGTAGAGAGTGGTAAGGTCTGCCCTCAGCCTCCTCTTCTCCAGGCTGAACAGCCCCACCTCCCTAAGCTTCTCTTCCTAAGACTTACCCTCTCGTCCCCTAATCATTCCGGTTGCCCTTTGCTGTGACTTCTCCAGCACCTCGATGTACATCTTCCTGTACTGTGGAGCCCAGAACTGCACCCAGTACTCGAGGTGCGGCCTCACCAGTGCTGAGTACAGAGGCACAATTACTTCCAGTGAATCCAGGGAGTCCAGTGATTAACCTACAACTGCTAGTCCACCACCGAAAGATGTCAAGTTAAAGGTGACTGATAGCTGGTGCATATTCTGCATCCACGACTGTGCTATCAGACCTGCTGTGACCCAGCACTGTCTGAAGACCAAAGTGTCGGGAAGAACCAGGACTTCAGGGTTTTTTTTGAATTTTCCTTGCTTATTAAGATTGATTGGCATGAAAATGCGTATAAGTGGGCATCTAGATATTTAGTATCTACAACAACAGGAAATCTCTCAAGTTATTCTCCTCTCAGTGTGAAACTTCATGCCAGAGGCCTGGCTGGAACACATCGACGGCACACGTAAAGTTGTCTATGTTGAGGATACCTCGTATGAAGGGCCCCCTGTGTGTAGGTCCAGTCCTTGACTGAGCACTGTGGCCTCTCTCCATGGATCTTCCCATTTTCATGTAGCTGATGGACTCATCGCACTGTGATCTGCTGTGCCCAGCAATGAGGAAGAGGCCACCGTGAGAGACACAGGCAACACAGTGAGAAAGGACGGAACTGGATATCTCAGGCAGAACTTGTGAAGTATTAAGAGTCTGTACATGGCCAAAACATTAATGGTTAGGTCCCATTCCCAATAACTTATATGCCTTTCAGATTGAGCTAAAATATTTTAAAAGGATGTGCTGTCTTTATACACACTCTTTAGTGACCATCTTTCCCATGTATCAGCAAGACATGTGCTTTAAGCAGGGGTCTTTTCCATCCTACTTTCACCCACATGTCTTCATCAAAAGGCTCATCCTTTCTCTGGTGCTTTCCTAGGCATGAGGAAAGTGACTGGGGGGACACCAGTTGGTGTTCCCATGGGTTGAATGGATTTTAGGACCCATATTGACAGGAAAGGTTGGAAGTTCATAAGTCCACAGGAAACATGATCAGGACTCTGGTGTACAAGTCATGCTTGTACATTTTGATAACTTATCCTTATGTCCAGCCTGGCCTAACTCTGTGAACACTTCCATTACCTGCAGCACATGAACTATTACAGATTCTGGTTGAAGGAAAATGGAGAGAATCACCTTGGCAATGCAGAGTGAGATTTTTAGCTTCATTGTTCTAGAAGTGCAAGGAGCATATTTCACCTATTGGGGGGCATTCACTGAGTAGGGGGAGTGTGAGGATGCAGATATGAAGTGCAATAGTTGCAGAAAAATTGGTGTGAAAAATGTATTACAATCTGTTCATATGAAAACTGTTACTGGGTAGAGTCTTAAGTCAAAAAAAAAAAAAGGAAAAAGACCATCACCATAAGAAAAGGAGAAAGATGGTCCCTAAGACAAGCCGGCGGCATAGAGTTAAATCCAGTTGGCATCCGGTCATGAGTGATGTCCCCCAGGGCTCAGTACCAGGGCCACTCTTGTTTAACATCTTCATCAATGATTTGGACGAGGGGATAGAGTGCGCCCTCAGTAAGTTTGCAGATGACACCAAGCTGGATGGAAATGTCGATCTACTTGAGGATAGGGAGGCTGTGCAGAGGGATCTGGACAGGCTGGATCACTGGGCCAAGGCCAACTCAACAAAACTCAGTAAGGCCAGATGCTGGGTCCTGCACTTCGACCACAACAAC
>NW_009731301.1:49846-50377 GCF_000703405.1 Apaloderma vittatum | reverse complement strand
ACTAATAAACATTAGAAAAGCTCGAACATGATCAACTTGATAAAGATTGAACAGTTAGCTTGAGCTGTTAGATAGCCTTGCAGAAATGCTCCTTTTACATGTAATAAGTAAAGGAAATTAGCCTGACTAATACCTGTCATAGTCTGGAGAGGTGATTTCCATTTAACACATTTGGTAGTATTTTTTAATGAGATTATATGTTGACAGACCCAAATGTTGATGTTAACTTATGCAAATCATTTGAGATATGAGTTACTCTGGCTGACATTTTTAATAAATAAATACTACTATAGAATATCAATATACCTGCATTAAGTGTTTTTCATAGGTATTATGTAAAGGGTGAGCGTCAGGAGGGCTGAGCCAGGCTCTTCTCAGTGATGTCCAATGATAGGACAAGGGGCAACAAGTGCAGGCTGGAGCACAGGAGGTTCTGCAAAAACATTACAGAAAACTTGTTCCAGTGTGAAGGTGACAGAGCACTGGAAGAGGCTGCTGGGAGAGGTTGTGGGGACTTGTTTTCTTGGGACG
>NW_009731301.1:41821-49814 GCF_000703405.1 Apaloderma vittatum | reverse complement strand
CGATCCTTCTCTGGCAGTGGGCCTGGACTAGATGATCTTTCAAGGCCCCTTCCAACCCCCAACATTCTGTGATTCTGTGTGATTCATAGGTCTTGTAATAGGAAATATTCCTCCAACAATGTGTTTCCAGTTAGATCCTTCAAAAGTCTATTCTTAGCCTCAATAAATCCAGTATCTTCCACATTGATTTAGAAAATATTAAAAATAATTACATGTAACATTTATCGCATCAAAATTGGAGGGACAGTGACCAAAAATAAAGAATATAGTTCAGCTGGTACGTAGTTGATAAGATAGCCTTAATTAAGCAACATTGTCAAATACAAAGTCATATATCTTAAAATATAAGTGGTCATTTCTGTGTGATAGGGACCCTCAAGCAGATCAACACTTCCACCCAGCTTGGTGTCATCCGCAAATTTAATGAGGGGGCGCTCAATCCCCTCATCCAAATCATTGATAAAAATATTAAAACAGGAGCTTCCATAACTTCTAAATGTCTATTCCTTGCCTCAAACGAATTCATGGAGCAAGAGTCCTTGCCAGTCCACCATCCTACAAGCCCTGGCATGCTTCCCTTGGCCGTATTCCTACCAGGCCCAGTCATCTCCCCTCCCTCCTTCATCTCCAGTGTAAAGCTCTGTCAATGAGCCCTGCTAACTCCTGCTCCAAAATCCTTTCTGCCCTCTGGGACAGGTGCATCCCACCTGCCACCAGCAGGCCAGGTGTCTCATATAGCAGCCTGTGATCAAAAAACCCAAAGCTCTGCCAATAACCCCACTCCCAGAGCCATAAGTTGACCGGTTGTCTTCTCCAGTCAACTTTCTCCTTTGTTGCCACTGAAGGGCTAGAGGAGAACTCTACTTGCACTCCTGACCCCTTAAATAGCTGTCCCAAAGCTCTGAAATATCTTTTTGTTGATTTTGGGATGCTTCTACCCACTCCATCACTACCCACCTGAAATACGAGAAGAGGGTAATAATCAGAGGGGTTTATTAGGGTGGGAAGTTTCTCCAACACATCCCTAACCCACGCCCCAGGGAGGCAGCAGGCTTCCCCGGGAAGTGGATCAGGATGGCTTATTGGCCTCTCTGCCCCCCTCAGTAGAGTCACCTACGACAATGACCCATCTGCTTTTCTTTTTTTTGCAGTCAGTTGTGATGGCCGGTCTGGAATGACTCAGTCTTTCTGGCCCTTCTGACCCAGGTGAGTCGTCTTCCTCTCCAAGAGCCAGTCCCTCCTGCAGGGCTCCACACCTGTTCTGAAAGGGTAACCGGGAAGGTGAGGGAGGCCAGGAGGGGATTCGGCCTTTTTCCATTCCCCACTTTCTCCCAGGGCCCCTCCTACTGCCTGGTGAGGAGGGGAATCCTCTGATTTATTTGAGGCCTCAGCCTGTTTCCTTTCTCTCAGGGAATAGGTCCACCGGTCCATTTTTTTCTCTTGCACTCCCTGATATTCCTCAGCCTCTCCACGTCACCCTTCAGCTCAGCCAGCAGACCGAGCAGATAGATCACTCACCTGGTCACATCAGACACAGGCATCCATTGCTCCAGCACTCTCTGCAGCCAGAGGCCTAGACACCCCCACATTTGCATAAGGTCTCTGTCTGAGTGCCCGCAGTTTTTCTAAGAGCTGCCTTGGGCTGCGTTGTGACCATGGCCAGATCTCCACAAGCAACGGACACCTTGAGCTAGGGGTTCAGCCAGGATGAGCACCCTTGGCCTCTGACTGCTCAGAGGGACCGGACTTACCTTGTACAGCGGTGGAGGCTGCGCCCCCTGTCCTAGGAGATGCAGCCATAGCACCAGGCACACACAGACACTGTTTGGTCTCCCTGGGATTGCTCCCTGCCCTCCCTGAGGCTTTTTATAGCCTGTGGCCTGATCAAAGGTGGGTGGTGCTGGCCCCACCCAGGCCCTCTCAGCAACCCACCCACCAGCTACTGCCCCCAGCACAGGTAAGCTTTTTCTGGCTTCAAAAAGTCCCCAAAAAGAGCTTTTTGTAGGCCCTTTTTGCTGCAGTTCTGTTCCCCAGGGCAGTCTCACCTGCCCTGAAGTAGAACCCCACAGCAGTGTTTGTTTCTGAAATATAGTCTCAGGTTAAAATATAAATTGTCAAGTGCTTAGAACATGTTGTGTGATGCACCTGAGCAGCGTTAGCTTCCCAGATGATGTATGTTCTCAGGGGCTAAAAAAAAGAAACAAAAAAACCCCCACTGCGAAACCTCATAATGCAATTTTGTGAAAATATTACATAAGGAAGAAACACAGATGTACTCAAAAGGAAAAAAAAAAGTAGATTTTTGTCTTTCTTATGAACTTTGAAAATGTATTTCCAAAGTAGCTTAGAAACACAGAGTGAAAGTACAGATCAGAATGGAAATTGTACTGAGTCTGAAAAAAAATACGCCCATATTTCTGGAAAGGAAGTAATCTTGACTAAAGCCACACTAGGGTGGTGTTTTTTTTGTTTTTTTTTTTATTAAAGGTTTTTTTTCTTTGTAAACCTCCAAAATCTACGTTATTACACATCTGACTTTTATCTGTTACTACCTCATAGAATTAGCCTGTGACAAATCAACAGGCAGCTGCCAATATTTTATTCCTTTTAAAAAAATGTGAATATACTTTCCCTGTTCAGCGTTCTTATTACTGTGCTCAGGGTTTACTGCTATGACCATTGTTGTTTTGTGAAAGTATAGTGGCTGATACTATAAAACTTTTTTTAAAAAACTAGTATTTTAGAGAGAATCTGTCTTGGACCAAAAACCTTGCCTTGTTTTTTAAGGAAACTTTTGAATCTTGTTAAAGGTAAGTTCTGAATTCTTCTGATCAGAAAATACGTTCTGTCCTATGTATGTGTTATTTAATATGAAGAAAAAATGAATGGTTTTTTTTGTCTGAACCAGACATAGTCTGAAGCAGACATTGTCTTGACGATATTTTCATACATCATTTTGTGCTTTCATATATCACTTTGTACTTCCCAATATTATTTGTACCTTCAAACATATTTTGTGTGTTTTGGCAGCTAAAGGTTCAAGGTCATTCTGAAATTCGGGTTTTCTGTTCTGCATAGCATGGAATTTATGTAGTGAATCGTTCCCTCTTACTACAGTCATTTATTTTCAACATTTCTGTCTTGTAAAGCCTGTTACAAAATTTATTTATTTTTTTAAAAAGAGAAACAGAAACTGTTATAAATACATTCAGATGCTGTATATCTGTACACGATGGGAGCCGTATGTGTGCCTGGATTTTAAATTTGTGAATGCCCTTCTTAATAAGGTAATTTGGACTAGGATTGTCTCTTACTAATGGTTTGTGCTAACCTAGCACAGTATGTCCTAGTCTTTGGCTTGGCTGTGGAGGTGCTACTGCAATACAAATAAGTGATAATAATGACATTTTAAAGCTACTCGCCTTGCTGAACTTAACCTGTAACATCCTGTTTCTTTAGACACAAGGCCAAGCTCTTCCGCACTAAATCAATTCCTCTCGTTTGAACCTTCTTAAAATTCTGCATGCAGATTTGCCAGTTAAGTCATTACAAGGACGTATCCCAGAGTTTTAGACATTTGAAGAAACACAAGGGAAAAAGGGAAAGCTTGGTACTTGCCTTGATATATTTTTATTTACTGATCTTCTGTTTAGTGCACTTAATTTATGTCAGATAAATCACTTGAATTCTTTTCAAAGATCAAGTGGGGAAAATGTCATAGCATTAAGCATAAGTATCCATTTTTTCCTAAAGGTCTTGTTGTCCCTAGGTACATGCGTGTAGAAGGTTCCTGCAGACGTGCACATACCCTTTTGATTTTTTTTTATTGAATCCTGTTTGATTTTTTTACAATATTCCAACCTTGTTTATGTTTGGAATCAACTGAAGATTAGTTATTTTAGTTAAAATAAAGATTGCTGAGATGGACAAATGAAAAAGAGGTATCTATCTATGCAGCTGAAAATGTATATTTTCTCCTTATTATCAAGACTGAAGTCACCAGGTGGTGCTATTACATAGTATTGAAAAAAAATCTATGTTTTGTTTTTTCAGAAAATGCTGTATAATCCCCTTATATTTGAGAGAAGCTATAGCAGCACATTGACCGGTGGCTTTTAGTTTGGGTGTCGAAGGACACTGAGAGGGGTGAGCGTTGATGGCTAGGGTTATCTTCCTCTAAACCAGTATGGTTTGCATTCTGTTTGTGGTTGCCTTTGTTTCTGGCCTGCAGTAATACACAACTTTATGTGACACACAACACATTTTTTTTAGCCCCTTGAAATGCAATGAAAACAAAAATAAAATTTGGCAGTAGATCAACAAGTGTGTTAAGAAAAGGAAACAGGTATCAGAAGGATAACTCTGCTGTTGTTTGCATGGTGAATAATACAGTGACTTTGGGGGGTGTTTATTCGTTTAAGAAAAGTCTTTATGATTAGATTCCTTCTTTCATTGAATTACATTAGAGAGTATAACTGTTAGAAGAACTATTCGTTCAGGTGATATTGATTTAGATTTTTGGCATCAAAACCAGTTGAAATCGTACAAGTTTAAGTTGAGAAAAAAAAATTAAAATAGGAAAAGGTAAATAGTCATTATCTACCAGTACGTGCTGTAGCATAATTGTGTGATAAAGAAAAGTACCTTAACGGGAAGGTAGCCATCTGGAGTTTAAGAGAATAATGATTCAATATGCTTCACAAGATTCAGCAATTTTCACATTAAAAAAGTCTTGTTAGTGACTGAGATGAGAATCTTCTATCACCCTATACATGCTATATAGATGATTCTGCTTACTTTATCTCATTCGCATTTTAAATAATAGCAAAGACAATTATGTAAAGAGAATCTGACTGAGAGGAAAAAAGTTTTCCTGGTAATTATTCACATTTATTTATATAGTTCACACAAACATATGCATTTTTTTTTTTTCAAAATAAGCTTGATTTTTGAAACAACTTGGTGATGGTTTTCTTCCTTTCAAGAGATTTAACTGCCACATTGTCACTTTTAAGAATACCCAGAATTATTGGTGTGGCTGCATGCTAATTAATACGAATAATGTCACTCTTAACAGCAGGTTTTTAAGTAGCTTTTGTAATGGCTAATGCCTTTATGTTTGGTGGTGACTTTGGTAGGAATGAGAAAAGTCTTTTCTTGGAGGATATCTAGACTAGATTTGAAATATCGTTCAGTTAAGCTTTAGAAAGAGATGTTTATTTATGCTCTAAATATAATTTCAAAATGTCTTAAAATTATTCTAAGTATGTAACAATTGCCTATGTCAGAAAGAATAAGAACTCATATTTTTCATTTTCTGGGATTGTCCTTTTATACTCTTTTTACTAACTAGTTATGATAAAGCTTGACAGTTAATGCAATTAAGATATGGCTCTGTTTGATATTCTGGGATATCAGTCCAGTGCAAAAGCTGTTCTTGGAAGAAATCACTTAAATATATTTTCCTGACCTATTAAACAATTTTTCGTATGAGTAATAATAAGAAAGTTACTGTCATGTTTAACAATTTAATACTGCCTTCGTGTATATAGTCCTGAAGAAAATAATTTATGAACTGTATTTCCCTGTTACACTAGATTCCTCTTAATAAAAATACAGTTTAATAGTTCGTGTAGTTTTCATCAACTTCTTCATATTTTCTTTATCTCCAATGGAGCAACATCATACAATCAAACCAATAGAAAAAGCATAAACAGAGTATTCTAGAGGCAGAAATGAGTAGGACATTGTATAAGAATGGACAGATTTCATTGAGATTAAATCTTAGTGTGTTTTTTTCTTCACTGGTTTCCTCTCCCTGGGCATTTCTTGCTATTGCATTTCTGTATTGCTTTCTATTCTGCTCTGATTCATTAATACAAGCTTATGGTTGCAGTGCTAAAAGCTTCTTAGAACATATTGAAAGAAGCAGAGTTCTGAGTAATATTTTGATCTAACACTGATTTTACAGTACTGTTATCGTGCTGACATCATTAGACTTTCCCATTTCCATTCCTACGTTTACATCATAAGAATTCAATGAGATTCTCTTAATCCTTGAGAATGTTTCCTTTTCGATTGTCATTGCTTTTTTGTAAAACTAACACATCACTATTTTTCAAAATGTCAAGCTTTATTCTGAACTGTACTTCTGAGTTTTATGCTGTAACACTTTGTTCAGAACCTTGATGATGTGTGACACAGAAACCATATCCTAGAAGGATTTTAATAGGGAGGAAGTTGGCAAAGTGAAAGCATATCACAGAAAAAAAGGAATGCTTGCTGAATAGAGAACAGTTATATTTACACATGCCCTTTAGCTGTCTGAACACAGAAAACACGGGTAAGACTATAAACGCCTTTTCTTTATTTTAATCTCTAGTTGAATACACACTTCAAGATGTCATAAATATGGTTTTCATCCCAAGAATACCTGGGAGATTTGTCCTGTCAGGAGGTGCTCCAAATCTTCTGAGTTTAAAGGTAAAAAAGTTAAATATAGGAATAGTATTTTATCTATGTATATATATACACATACATATATGTATATATATATATATCAACTTGTGAGTCACTTGAAATATCTATCCTAAGAGAACAAAAGACATCTTAAAATGAAGGGTGTGAATTGGCCTTAAGGGACATCTAGAAGATAGCCCTTCTAGAGACACCTAGAAGAAATGAGGTAGAACCAATGGATCAGGGGTCTTGATATGCAAGATTTCCTCCTGAAGTGAATGAAAGTTTTAAGTATGTACAGACTGGGAAAGTAATGGCAAAGTTAAGAGAAGATCCATACGGAAACTATGGCAATTTTGGAAGCAGTGAGGACAATAAGAGCAGAAGCTAATGCTGTGGGAATTAAAATTTACACATGTTTAGCTCCTACAGGAAGTAATATAAATAGACATGGTGAAGTGTATTGTCTCTGATACGTTGATTCTCTTCTTCTGTTAAAGAATTCCTGCTCTTTACTGAGTCACAAAACAGATTGTGCCTTCTTCTTGAGATATTCCATCTCATTTTTTTTATTTCGTTAGAACAAACTCCATTCCATCTCCTTCACCAATTTTTCCAAGCTCGGTTTATATTTTGCATGAAGATAGTTTTACAAGGACATCCAAATATGAACAACTAAATAAGATAAATATCTATGATTACTTTCTATTTATAAAGAATATCATTTCCCTAGTGCTTTCATAGCTACTATAAAGAAAGATTTTCAGGAAATCAGAAGTAGGCTAGTAGGACACGTAAAGTGTCTAGATGAAGAATAAAGAGAGTAAGTTCAGATTAGTACTATTAGTGAAGTCACCAAATAGATCAAAGTGTTTACTTTTCCTTTTAGAGGACATACACACAAAGTAAATGACTTTTCACATATCTAACCAGACTAGTTTAAACACACGCTCCCTGGACTAACTTGACTTTCTCATAGTTTTTATTCTTCTCTTTGATTTGAGACATCCCACAGTAATCTCCGAGTTCCTGAACTTTTTGCTTAATATTGACTCTCACTTCTCGAATGAGCTCAGTATTTTGTTAGCCCACTGTTCTGAGACATCTCATCTTTTGTAGATGAGGATTTCAGACAGTAGATGAATCTCGAATTCTCCAAATTTCTCTTTCCTGATTGGTGTTTGGTCTATCCTTCCTCACAGTGCTGCAGAAATGAGCAAAATTCTCTTTTGTAAAACGAATGCAGAAAAAAAGACTTTTGAATCATATTTTCTTGACATACAAATGGGAACTAGAGTGCACACGCACAACTGCATTTAGCAATACCTTTTAGCATGCTAATAACGTAATTTAAATCTGACAAAGTCCTAACAGAATCTTAATTTATAAAGTCTCTGAATTACATCTCTACAGCTTTAATTTTATGCATTTTTTTATCTCCCCTGTAGGTTTAAAAGCAGCACTTAACTGATTATAAACTACAACAAGACTATGCATTTCTTCGGATTAAAAAAAGGCCTTTTTTTAAGCAGGA
>NW_009731301.1:34679-41790 GCF_000703405.1 Apaloderma vittatum | reverse complement strand
ATTTTCTAAAGAAAACCAAAACCTTTAAGAATTATAAAATAAGGTAGATTCTGCTCTAACAGTTATGACAGCAGCTCTGTGTACATTCATTTGTATTGCTGACTGTTGATCAAGGCTGACCAGGCTTTCTTGACAATACCAGAATATGAGACTATCATCTATGGATTTAGTCTCTTTTGAGATAATACAAACGTGTCATTAGTCATATATCACCATTTAAGCAGAAAAATGCGGTATTAACTGCTTTATTGAAACATAGTTTTCACTAAAGATTAAGTCTGTGTTACTAAACAAGAACTAAGGAACAGTTAGATAAAATTTAAGCAAGTTAGTCGACAGTGGTTCATGATTATCAGGAGAAATGCAGAGAACTTCATAAACTTAATATACATTTCACTAAGGTACAAAGTTATATATTATAACATTTCTAAGTTAAAGAAAGAACAACTAAAGAATAAATGCTAACCTAGAAGAAAGCCTGCTGTTAAGAAGGGGAGATTCTTTAGAGTGGTTGTGATAACAAAACAGATGACAAATTACAATATGCTTGTTAATGAGCACCCATCAATTTATGTTCTTGAGTCTGCTTTGAAGGACGTCACATCAAGAACGTCTCACAGAACAAATGACAATCGCCTGGCAGTAGTCCTTTCCCTGGTGGGAATTCATATCTAAACCAGCAGAAATATTCATGAAAACAAAAGAGTTTACCGTACAAATCAAAATTAGGCAAGGAGGAAAACTCAGATGTGATGAAATTTCTTCCAGTGAAAACAGGAAAAAAAAAAAAAGCTAATAAGTTAGCAGGGGGTGGGAAACATCTTGAAATTCATAAAGGAAGAGTTTTCTTGGAATCCAATTTGTACTTCTACTTTTTCAAGGCTGAAAAAAGTTCTAGCTGGTTTATATTGGTTCTGTGAGATTAAAACAAGATGAAAATATGTAAGTTTCTTAATTTTTTTCCTTTTTCTAATGTTATTCTTTTTTAAAGCTCAAGAGAGGTAGTTTTTGCAGTAATAAACAGACACGAACTTGTTAGTACTTGAGTTCATTTTGTTCTTTACCTGTGTGCCGTCCCATGGACTGCAAAGGAGTACCTGTGTTTTAAATACAACATGTAGATAATGGCAGTATCGGTGATTTAATCTTGTCTGTGTATGTCACTAATGGAAGATTCATTAAGAATACAGATTCATTTATTTCTTTGGGGTAAGTAAGTGTACTACTACCTTGTGTTGACATGTGCCATAAACATGTAACTACTGACGACACCTAGGAATGAATTGTTCTTGTACAGCACATTACTCTGACATTATTTACAGTTCTTGCCGTCCACAACCATGCTGGGAAAACCTGGCATCCAGCTTTAATTGCTCCTTTCCTCAGATGCAGGAGGTGCCATTAATCTTTTAATCAGCTGTCTTGGATATGTAGCCAGATCTCACCGTCTTAAACCTAAAAGCAGTTTTATGGGCTACTTCATCAGCCTAACTGAATAATGAGAAATTCAGGACTAAGTCTAATATATCTCTAGAAAGAATTTTTAGGGATATGGAGAAGTATCATACGCTCCTCTGAATGCAGTTGTAATACATGAGGTTAAATAATTACAGTACATTTCTGTGTTTGAAATGGTTTACTAGAACAAATATCCAATTGTTGCTTTGTATGGCATTCATGCATATTTTAAATGTGTATCTCCATAGAAATAAGGCTTTTTTTCTTTTTTTTTTTAAGGAGAGGTGGTCCTTGTACCAAAGTATACAAGCTGTTTTTATGTTCTCTCAAGTAAATCATGATATGATGGGTGAAACAACAGGTCTTCAATTCATAATTGCTCCAGTGAAAATCATTTCTCATCTGAGCACAACTCCCACTAGAAAGCTCAGAATGTTTACTGTATTTCTTACTGTATCAGAAGAAAAAACAGATGAAATATATAGATACCTCTTCAGCCTTCAGGTTTGCCTGCATATAGTCTGTCTTCTGAGCATTTTGTTTGCCTATTATATATGTTGATAAATAAATAGGTCATCGTTTTCTGGAATGTTTTAGGATCTTTCAGACCAAGTTTCAGCTGACTTCTATGACTTGAAAGGAGGATTAAGTGTTAACTCCTTCAGACCTACTCTAATTCTGACTTTTATATCAATTGAAGTACTGTTTGACCCTAAAGCCAAGAGTGAATAATTAATTATAATATGTTTATAGCTTCCTATAAATGTGGTAGAGCTTAAATAAGGAAATGGAAAGGACTATATTTCTGCCTTAAAGAATGCAAGCATTCGTCTGGACTGACAAGACTGAAATTGAGATGTCTTCCCTTGAGTTACTGGAAGCTAAAGAGTAGGGCTGTCTTTTCAATTTACAAATGTATATCTAAATTCTTTTCTCCAAATAAGTGGTGAGAGGAAGACTGGAAGTTGTGACAGTATGTAAAAAAAGCTTCCCACTTCAGATGTTCAAAAGTTATACCTAGTGTCAAGTTTCAATTTATTAGTTCAGTGTCGTGCCAACTGAGGCTAATTGGTTTTGGTTTCAGGAAGGCTGGCATCTGGTTTCCTCAGAGCACAGGCAGAATGTGCTCATGTCTGCCTGCCAGACTGTATAGACCCATATTAGATATATTGAAATCAGTACCCTATATTTTTTTTTGACAAGTGTATCTTTTCAGCATCATTAGTGAGCTTGTTGAGTCAGTATTGCAGAAGCACCTTCGGTATCAGTGGTGATGCATTAATCCTTAGCAGAGACCAGAGCCTTGAGCAGAGAGCGCTTAAATATCTTG
Source organism: Apaloderma vittatum (assembly GCF_000703405.1). Classification (NCBI taxonomy): domain Eukaryota; kingdom Metazoa; phylum Chordata; class Aves; order Trogoniformes; family Trogonidae; genus Apaloderma; species Apaloderma vittatum. The sequence continues at coordinate 39,002 of NW_009731301.1, read as the reverse complement.
TTTAAATTTGTATTTTGAATCACTAAGCAAGATTTACCTCGTGCAAAAGCCTATGCTGACATCCTGAATGTGTGTGAACTTCACAGCGTATATTTAAATTTGGCACTTAGTGTGAAGGTGTACGCTGGAAGAGCTGACTTCCATTTTATGGTTCCCAAGGGTTGCTAAGCATTAATGCTCTGCACTAGCTTCATAAGGCTTCAAAGTGTTCAATAACTTTGATATTATGCTTTTAATAGGAATTCTACAGGGATAGATTATTCGTTCATAACCAGTTAAGAGATTGTGTATGATGTGTTTATTTCATTTTAGGAAATATTTACTTATACTTTGCTATCAAATATAAATATGTAAGCAAAACTAAAAAAGATATAACTTTAGGTCCTGTGGTCATAGACACACCCTTTGTAAGATTATAAAGGATTTATTCTCTGTTAATTCGTGTTTATATTAGTTGGGTTCTTAGGATAATTTGCATGCTGTATTGCAATTATTCCACTAGGAATTGCTTTGATGGTAAAATTTAAAATTAATGTATTTATTCAGGTCAGAAACAGAATCAGCAAACTCCAAAATACATGCACCAAAATTTAATTAGAGCTGTATAAGCTAAAAATATCTATATTGATATGTGCATACATTGAGATATACTTTGGCATAGTTACAGGTGATTGTCTTTTAACTTCTTTAAATCTTTTAACTCTCTTAAAGTCCTATTAAGATGTGTATACCGAGAAACTAGATTGACCATAAAGAAAGTGAAAGTCTAGAAAGAAAATACATGTGGTTGTTTGATTTACTTTTATTTATTCATCTGCTTTTCAGGATGTCATTAAAATATTCCTGCATTGTATAGCAATGAAATCTTATGTAAGGTGTGGCTGAAGAAAAGACAATGACCTGACCTCACAGGATAACAAGGTACCATAAATCAGATATGACTTTGAAATGTCAAAAATAAATGGTTACTTTTGCAAAATCTGAGCAATACTTTAATCTAAGATGCTGTGGTTTATTTTTATTATTCTTTATTTAATAGGAGAAAAAAATGAGAAGAAATTATTGCAAGACAGCAGAACTGAACAATCTCCAGAAGTTAAAGTTGTTTTACTGGTGTAAGTAGATTTTCTATTTCTATTTCTCTTCCTGCAATTAAATTACTGTGGAAGCTTATATAACCCATATAACATTTCTTTATTGACTTGTCTATTGAGCCAATATTTCAATGTTTTTTGATGTTTCTAAGCATCTGAATCTGCGACCTTACAACTTACTGTAATGTGTTATTAATAATGGCATACTGTTATGTTGTGTATTTTAAAAATAATGACATGATAGGAACCTATCGTTTTACCAACAGGGTGAAGGTCCTGAGCTTTTACACTCCTGGTCTCCCTTCTTCCCTGTGGAAGGTCGTGGATATCTCCCATCTACCCTTTTGGCCACAAAAGCCCAACAGCTCAGTTTCGTCTTTGGCTGATCTTGTTCTCCAACCTGTGTATATGAATCTTGCTGATTTATTTCACTTTGGCATTTCATTGCTCACTCTTGCAAACTCAGAGCTAAACCCTGATCATCTTGCATCTTCAGTGGTGTCATTTCCTTCCTAGACTTGGTGGCCTTGACCTCTCTCTCTCTGATTCCAAAATACGCTGCTAGAATTAACTTTCTGGATTGTTGCTCTCTTTCGTCTTTTTCTAATGCTCCTTCCCTTTCAACTGCTTGCATACAAATTTCTCGTCAAGTATTCACAGCCCTGCAAACTTACCTTTACTTGATCTTTGATTGGATGTTTAACCTTTCTGAGGTGGATGTATTTCCATTGGTGAGGCCTCATTGTTACGACCAGTTCTCTATGTTCTGAAAAGCTATTCTGACTCCACGCAAAAGCATGGCTTTCCATCCATCATGTCCTCAGTTTATCCTTTCGCATGGCCAAATGTGATGCCATTTCTATCATCATCCTACCCCACTGGAAGTTAATAACTACTAGGCAGGAGGTAAGGTCCATTCACCATTCTAGCAGCTTTTTCTGGCCTTGTACCTGCAGATCCTGTTCAGCTAGCACATCATTAAAGCAGGGACATTTAGCATATTTTCCACAGTTCCCTGGGAGACACAACTCAAGATATTTGGCCTCTGTTTGCATCACAGCTTTGTCAGAGTAGCTTGGTTTGAGCACTTTGTAGATCTCTCTCTTTGGGATGCAGTGAACTTTCATTTGCATCCATTAGCACTAAGCAATCTTCAAGTACATTTCTTAAAGGTGGTGTACTAACAATGATTATCTAATATTTCTCCCTTTTTTTTTACATGGAAGAGTGAACAAGAACTGTTGTCTGTGGCCAGACAACAAAAATTTCAAAGGAAATCTGTTTTGTTGAAATCAGTAAATATTTCAGGAATATTTCAATTTCAAAATACTTTCATGAGGTGAAAAACCCTGCTATTTAGTTTCAGAGTTGTGGAAACATTTCCTTTCAGTGGTGTTCTTTCAGATATTTTTTATTGACTTTATGTTGATAGATATGTGATAACTTACTATCCAGATTAGTGTATTCACTATGTTTATTTATGCGTTTGAATACAAAGTGCTCATTATACTATAGAAATTAAAAGGGAATTTTTTTTATGTTATTGCAGTGCTGAATTCTATTTACCTCTTCCCACTCCTCAGAATTCTCATTTTTAAAGAATACTAGACTTCTGCTTTTGCAGCTGCTTTGGGGGTTTTTTTAATACCATAATTTTCTGGAGAGGAGAAATTCCTACTGTTATTCTAGACCTGTTGATTTATAATTTATTTTCTTCATTTATGCTGACTGTTTGTTTCTGAAAATAATTATATTTTATTCCACAAGAGGGGGCAGGGGTTTGCCACTGCTTTACACGAATGTTGGCATGTAAGCCACCTTCATGTGTATCATTAAATTCCAAGAATTCAGAGTTCTGGGAAGTTTCTGTGTTACTATATTTAGGGCTATTAACATAAAAATGGCAGAAATTTCTTATAAGTGACAAACAGGCTGTGATATTTTTTTCTTTGTAATTCCGATAGAATTCAGTGCAAGCTTGAAGGTAATGATTAAACAATATTGAGTAAGTACTATAGGGAAAAAAAATATAAAATTTAACATATTCTACAAATTTAATTAAAGAAACTCTTGTAAGAATGTGGAGTCCATAGTCAAACATACTGGAACATAACATCTGTTTAAAAATTCCATAGCTACGTGCAAGGACCAGTTTGTTGTAAAACCATTTGTCAACATAAAAAAAGAATAGAGGCAGGCAGGTAGATGGTGTGAGTTTGCACCCAGGTCAGTGCAGCATCACTTTCTCATATGGGGTGGGCGATTTATTCACAGAAATCAACTTAGCGATGCACTTGCATAACATTTACCTTCAGTGTATGAGACTTCACTTTGTCAGTAGTTTTTGGTTGTTATTATCTCTGACAGAACAATAACAGATGATTGGCAAGAAAAAAAAGCCAGTGTAGTATTTCTTGTAGAGAGGAAGTAGCTGCTGTTGAAGGTAAGTGTTCTTATTTGATGCACTATTCCCCAGATACTAAATAAATATTTTAAAAGTTTGTACTGCATTCCCGCTCCCTGGGTAGTTATGCCTTAAAGAAAAGTGGTGGGTTATTTTTTTTCCTTCTTTTTTTCTTTTTTTCTTTTTTCTTTTTTCTTTTTTCTTTTTTCTTTTTTCTTTTTTCCCATTTGGTTGTTTTGGTTTTTCGTTTTTCTCTCATCATTTCTCTTACTATTGAGTTATTTGGTCTCTGTTTAAAGCCTGCTGCTTTAACTGCAATATATTTTTCCAGTCTTTGTAAACAAGATCTGGTAGATTTTTCTTTTGCTGCTTTATTCCATTGTACTGTGAAAAGCACAGCTATGTATAGTTTTACTAGCCTACAGCAAACTTTGAAGTGTTTCTTAAGTATATGATGTCGAAGTGAGAAATAAAGGAAAAATGTCTAATTTTATAAAAGTTAACAGACTTCCTTGACTTTTCGAAGACACTCAGTGAATAAATAGAGATGCAAATTTATATAAATCTAATGGGCAATTAGAGGGGAAAAAATATACTTATGTTTTTATTGCATTCCCTTACTTTCATGAGTATGACATTAGAAATGTAAATCCAAGGTGTAAATCCTGGAGAGCAGCGTAGGAGAAAGAGACCTGGGGGTTCTGGTGGACAGCAGGATGGCCATGAGCCAGCCATGTGCCCTCATGGCCGAGAAGGCCAATGGCATCCTGGGGCGTGTTAGAAGGGGAGTGGCAAGTAGGGAGCGAGCGGTCCTCCTGCCCTTCA
>NW_009731301.1:0-34635 GCF_000703405.1 Apaloderma vittatum | reverse complement strand
GGCCCCTCCGCTCAAGAGAGACAGGGAACTGCTTGAGAGAGTCCAGCGCAGCCACAGAAATGATGAAGGGAGTGGAACATCTCCCTTATGAGGAAAGGCTGAAGGAGCTGGGTCTCTTCAGCTTGGAGAAGAGGAGCCTGAGGGGTGACCTCATTAATTTTTATAAATATGTCAAGGGGGAGTGTCAGGAGGACAGGGCCAGGCTCTTTTCAACGACGTGCAATGACAGGACAAGGGACAATGGGTACAAGCTGGAACATAGGAGGTTCCACAAAAACATTAGAAAAAACTTTTTCACTGTGAGGGTGCCAGAGCCCTGGCACAGGCTTCCCAGGGAGGTTGTGGAGTCTCCTTCTTTGGAGACATTCAAAACCCGCCTGGACCCCTTCCTGTGGGACCTTCTGTAGGTGATCCTGCTCTGACAGGGGGGTTGGACTAGATGATCTTTTGAGGTCACTTCCAACCCCTAACACTCTGTGATTCTGTATATTAAGGTACCCAGGGAGGATGGGAGGATTCTTGTGCTAAAGTAAGCAAGAGGAATCATCTTTTGGAGCCGTACTAAAACCCAGTGAAAGGAAGGTAAATCTATAGATAGCCATTTGAATTGTTAAATTATGACAGAGTTCTAGGGTCAAGTCAATGAGTATGGAAACTGCTTTGGGAAATTTAAATTTGTGGCTCTGAATTATTACAGGAAAGGCCTTGGTTAATATTTCTGGATAATTTAAAAAAATAATCTTGCATTCTCCAGCAAACAAACAAAAAAGGGGGGAAAAAAAGAAAAACTAAGCAAAAAACCCCAAATCTGTTTACTAAAACATGTGCAGACAATTCTTGTTCTTAAATTCACAGAACACTCTTCCTGAGTTAAGGAACAGTACGTCAACTGTCCTGTCCTGTGAACCACAGCAATTTTGTTCCCTAATTGTTGATGCCTTTGATCAGTCCAAGAAGGACAGTATTTTCCCCTGGTAAGTGGACTATGATTTTAATAGGTCTTTAAGTTATTATTTGTCGTTTCAGATGAAGCATCCTTTCTGATTATAATTAAAATCCATTGAAATTCAAAGGTACTTGTGAAGGAACTGGATTTTAAAATGTTTGAGTTATCTAGGTACTTCATAACTTGGGGTGTTGTACCATAGGAGATTCTACGACAGATAGAGAGATTCTAACCCAGCGTGGATTTACCTCATAGTTGAAATACCATCTTTTAGAAGAAAAAAATGTGACTAGGGAGGCAGGCACCGTACTATAAGCTCTTTTGTATTGACACTTAGACAATTAAATTCATGTAATTCATCAGCCTCTGGGGCTGTTGACCAAAATACTGATTCTGTTAGAGCTAAACTTTCCCAGAGGGGCTAAGGATTACACTTAAATAAGAAATATACAGACAAGTTCCAGGCTGGATTGGCCTTGCCCAAGTCACATGATATGCATAAAATTTTTTTTTTTTTTTCATTCTCTGAGAGCTAGAGGGCAATATTGTTTCAAAAGACACTACAAAAGCACATCAGAAGTTTTGAGCTATTAAAAGTTTCTTTTCTGACATCTTCTTTAATTAAGATACTTGCCTAAGACATCATTCTATGAGGTCTACTTAATAGGGCATTTTGAAATGGGTCTTTTCATGTCCAGCCACTGGTAAGGATTTATGACGCTCGTGGATTGGATAATACACAGGATATTCAGGATGGCAGCTTTATTCTCTGGCCAGTGATAAGAGAAAGTTAATTTACAAGATAACATTATTTAGCGAGAAGATTTTTCACAGGGCAGGTGTAGGACGAACAAACATCCAACTAAGCTTAGAGACATCAGGGATTAGAAGTGACCATAATTAGGTGAGAGCCACTTTTTCTTTTACAGAAATGATGTTTATCTGAAAATGCAGTGGCTTCAGTGTTCGTGCAAGTGGTATCACGCCACTTACTGCCTGACCTGAATGTGTTTACTACCATTCTGAATCTGGTCATTGCGTTTTGAGCAAAATGATCTAAAGGATAATAACTCATCAAATTGGCCATTTGATGGTTCACTTAAGTACTTTTGAAGTTTGTTCTATTAATATGCGGGTAGCTCTGTTCTTGTTTTATATCGAAGCATGATTATGTATTTTTTTTCTTAATCATGGTCATAAAGGACATTTTATGGCACTTTTGAAGTTGGCAAAATGTCCCATCTCCAAGTAACCAGAAAATTCAGAAAGATGGAATAAAAATTTTTTAAAAAAAATCTTGACAACTAGTACTAAATTGTGCTATTGTGCGTTTGACATCCAAATGTACAGTGGTGGTTTAATTTCATCACTACTCCGTGGAAATATCCAGCTCAAAAATTATATGACTGAATTACTGTGTTCCACTTGGAAGGGAAATAAACACTTTAGAAATCAATCTTCAGTTCTGAGTGGAATAAAACCTGGAGTTTTCGAAATTATCCGTATCAAATTGCTTTTCAAGTAAATCGGTTTAAAAATAATGACTTGGGGTCCAATAAATCTCTTCATTTCTTCCTTTTTCTTTTCCCTTTGGAAGTTGGATCCTAAATGAAATTATCTGATTATATGAAACATTCTGATTTCAGCATAAGATCTGTTGTGATGAGGTAGCTTGACCAAAAATGTTATGACCACATTAACTTGGTTATAGTTGCTAACAGTCAATGCCTTTTAATTCTTGGTTAAAAAAAATCTGAGATTTTGCTACAAAATATTTAAAACAGTTAGAACAATGTCTCACTGACAGAGTTAAATTAACAGAATAAGTAAAAATATTAAGATGTAATTTCAGATTTTTTTAACTTATTTTTTTAATGTTTAGGTATGTTATTCTGTATACCTTTTTAGTGAATTTTGAGAGCGTTACAGGGCTTAATATGTTTTCAATATTTGTTGATCAAGACCAGATAGAATGCATGGCAAGATTAAATTATTTCATGCTCTAAAGATACTCAAAATACAGAAGTTGTAAATATCTTTTTTTTCCCCTTTATTAATAAATGTGGATATACTCACGGTAGCTTTGCAGAAAAGTATCATTGGATTCGAAAACGTGTTGTCTATGTGCATGTGTGTGTCTTAATGCTCTATCTACAAATATGTGTGTACAAACTTCTATATAGCATCTATTTACCCTAAAGCTGTAAAGTTATACTTTGACAGTTATCACATAATTTCAGAGACAGTTTTGCTTTTCTTCACTTGTCTGATCTGCAAGCTGTGTGATAAAACTTAGAAGCTCAGTCATCCCATTTCCTTTCTCTAATCTCCTGCGTGCTTTAAGTGTCCCTGTCTGCTTTGCTCCACAGGAATTTTCCAAGGACTGTTACTCATGATCACCCAGAGTTCTATTCATCCATCATTAAACTGAGAAGTTTAACGAATATATTAATTTCTCTGCATCTTTTTCATGCTGAAAAACACATTGGTGTTTATCTTTTTTTTTTATATTAAGGCGTTATATTTTAAAATAGGAGGAAAAAAACCAAAACAGAATAGCCACAACACAAATCATAACTGTACTCTGAGAGTAGTGACATAAAAATTAAACAGGAATGGAATATGGCCCACAGATTTTGATGGCTTTTGGAAGAAAAGGAAGGGAAACGAAAGGTAAAACAAAGTGTACATTAACTATGGCTGCTTTTACAAACCAGAGGGGAGAAATAGTTGTCAATACCTTCAGACTGATTAATTTATACCTGCCATCAAAGCTCCAGATTTCTTCTCATGCCTTTTGAACACTGCTGTCTGCAGTTCTTCCATAGGTCTCTTTCTCTTCTTTCATTTCCGTGATTAAATCATGTGAAAGTGTATTACACTTAACCCTCTCCTGGTGATGGCTTTTCTGTTTTGAGGTCCCTCAGCTCTTACTCAGATCACCTCACTGGTGGAACCCTGACAGGTTTGCATTACGTGATCTGACATGGAGCATCAACATTGACATAACCTGCCTCTCTGAATTATGAACTCAGCATAGGTTCTTCTGCTTAATCTCAGCCTGTTACGCATTCAGTGAGGTGGCAGACAGCCATCAGATGTAAGAAGGTAACCCGTGCCGTGTACTGAGGCATAAAACCATGAGTTTTAGGAAATCTTTTGTGTCTGGTATTTGCACAGCACTCCTCGGAAGCACATTTGTACCACGTAGTATTGTGGAAGCAGTTATAGATAAGTGAAAGCTGGATTTAAAGCACAAATGAAAGTTTCTTCTGGTATAAAAATTATAGCCATTGCAATCTCATTTAGGGTCTATAGAGCATAATTTCTGCTGCAATTAGGATACCAGGTCTAAGGCACACCCAGTAGATGCTTCCAGGGAGGTGCTCTTCACAATTTAGAGACTTCTTAACACTGCGCAAACATTGGATAGTGTGTCCGCTGCATCCCCAAAATTATATTGGCAGTAAGACCCATGACCTATGTGTCGCCTTAAAATAAAACCTATCAGCATAAGAAACAGATACCATATTTCTGAATTTTCTAGATTACAAATAGACCGTGTGCTTTTATGTGGTTACAAATTCTATGAGAAAGCCCAAATTTTAAAAATGCACTGCTAATCTCGATGATTTGTTTAACATAAATAACAGTGTCTCTAGTTTTCTAGTCTTTGCAATATGACTCTTATTTTCCAAATTACTTATTTTAATTAATCAGCTTTGGCTAAATAGTTCTGTTGCTATGAATAGATTTTAAGTCCCTCTTTGAGCCTTAGAGAAGAATGAAGCTATTCAAGATGAAAATATTTGAATCAGGCTTATTATTATAATTTCCTAAAATAAATAAAAAGTCGTCATCTTTGCACATAAGTACTTTTTAAAATAAGCCTACTGATATTGGAGTCAGATGCTGAATGTCATTTTTGCTTTCCTATTTCCTGTTGCTGTTAGTACCTACGTAATGTGAAAGATTCATTTTGGTACCTTTCAACACATATCACTGCTTTTTTTTTGTTTTTTTTTTTCCCCAGTGTCAAATAAGTGGAAGCAAACATAAAACGAGAAGTCAGTGGATATCTTTTTGAGTGAGAAGAATGCACACACGTCCCACAGCTTCACAAGATGTAAATGTTAATCTGCTATCACTTCAGGATATTTATTCATGAAACGTTGTTTGAAAAGTTGTAGTGAGTTTCCCAAACACTCATTGACAGCAAGAAAAAGGTGTGATTTTCAGATTTTATGTTCCAGTCTGCTCTTTGGTAAGGATTAGCTAGCATGTGTTCAGTCCTTCGTCAAGAAGTTTTCTAATTAAGAGTGTTGTAATTTTACAGCTTCCAGTTCAGTTTTTGATAACGTTCAGTTGAGATGACTTCAAGGAATATGCTCTCACAGGTTTGTTTAGATAAGGGAAGGTGAGATTTTTAAACTTAAAGAACACAACCGTGATAGTTGTATAAAAGGATAATTCCTTGCTATCCCCAATCTGTTCCTGCTTTATAAAGGTCACTTTCCTGCTGTAGCATTGTATTTCTGAACTGAAGCACAAAAGTACTACATGATTTTGATAACATAAATCAAGGTGCTCTTGTAGGTAAAAGATGATTGCAAGCTTGCTGTACTTCATTAAGCTGCTACTCTCAAGACTGTCACCCTATTTAATCATTTTCCCGATGCAGTTGGAGGATTTTTGTGTTTACTTTTCTTTTCCTCACTTGTCTTCATTTCAAGCTTTTTGCATCACTCCTAGTGTCAAGACTTACCATTTTGCACGAAAGAGTAATCATATGATTGCAACAATTTTAAAAAGTTCTGTCATAATTTCTTAAATTATTTTTTAAGTTGGCATGACTGTACCCCTTTGTCATAAAAACACTTGGTATAATGTCTTAAACTAAAAACTAATGTTTAAGAGTAACTGAAGAATTATTTATTCTCTATTTTTTTTCAAGGCCAGAAGTCCAATGATCTTATCTATTTGTTTCTTAAATGCAAACATTGCATCCTGGAAACATGCAGTTATTGCACACTGATTATGTGCTTTTTGCAGCATGGTACACAGCTATGAAAAATATTTCCTTCTAAAAAGATTTATGTGATGTGCAGTTAAATATCCACATAATAATTATATAGTAGCACTAAATTATTATGAGCATTAGATAGCATTGGGCTATTTCTGATTTTTAGGTTATCTGCTACCTGAAAATTGTCCCATAAAAAGTGACACATGTAGTTTATTCTCACATTTCCTTAAACCTGGTAATTTCTTTCACAATACAGGTATTACTAACTGATGAAAGATGTCCTGGGAAAAAAGCAAGGGCAGGGGGAGAGGATATTTTTATGGGGAATATTAATTTTAGAATGTTACTTGTTCCACTAAATTGCTATAGGTCTGATTCCCATTTTCGGATGAAAATAGAAGAAAGGTTTCCCCAGGAAGGTCTGTGGCCAGACAGAGTGTTAATGTCAAGCGTTGCTTCGGTAGTATTGTTAGAGCGACACTGGTAACTGATTTTTAACTCTCCTTATACATGAATTAACCACACCCAGCTGGCTGCTTGTGATGGAAGAGGGAAGGTAACGTGGCATCTCCACTGTGCCATGAACACAGAACTACAAGAGGCAGGCAGGTTGTGCAGAGTTTGCGCCAAAACTGGGGAACCTGTTTGCCTAAATACAGCTCTCAGGCCTCTTTCCCCTTCCCTTGCCAGGGAAACGCTGGCACCGGCACTGACTCCTTCTTGCCTTGTTCTCTGCTTGTGCCGTGTGGCTTGCGAGATGATGATTGCCATCTCCGTGTGGGCTCCGACGACTGCTCTATGAAAGATTAACATCTCCAGGATCTGTGTCTGATACATAAATTATTCACGGGACTGTGTCACATAAAGGTACGACTGGGCTCATCTTGCAGTGTTGACTGCGGTTCCTTCTTCTTTTACAAGAGGACTGTTGATGGCTGCCTACTGAGAGAGGGGAAGGGATTAGCACACCATCATCTTTCCTCTCCATTAAGTTTATGCACTTTGGCTTCACTTTACAATGCACAGCATGGTGGAACAGAGGCTCCTATAGAGACTGCTATTGCTCTTACATAGCCTGTATCGCTGGTATGGTTAAAAACAGGCTCGCAGAAATTTTTTTGAAGTTGGTTACTGCCTTGGAATTTGTTAAAAAAAGTTTCAAAGCAAGCACTGACAATTCAGCACAAGTTTCTCTGTTTAGCTCATGAAAACGTCCCTATGAAAAACTGTTAAACCGGTAAATTAAAAATTAGCTAACATCCTGCCCAGGATGTATTATACCAAAAAAAGGACAAAAGAACTGGAATGAATTGAAGATGAGGTGTCTTCACTAATTTCTGGTTTTCTATTTTATTTCATTTCTGTCATGCGTTAACAGGTTTTACATTTTTTATAATTAATTCTTCCATTTCAGTTTTAAACAAATGAATCATATTTTATGGAAAATTGTAGACTTCAGCCTACGTATGTCAGTGCCATAATGACTCGTTAAAGCAACTTCTGGGGTTTTTTTGTGTGTTTGTTCTATGTGATCTTTGATTTGCCCAGCTGTAACAATACTTAAGAATCTTATTCTTCCAGGAATTTTCTGGTTTTAAGCATGGCTTATTAACAGCCAATGTGTGAAGTTGTTTCAGTGTAGAAGCAGAACTGATGTGTGTAGTGAAAACTCAGAATATCTCAAAGCCAGTTTTAAAAGACAGATCTTCATTTGTCATGTCTCTTGAGTCTTTACACACCTGTTAATAGCACTTGACAGTGGCTTTCTGTTCTTTTCTTCTCTCTCATCCTGTTAAAAATTGATCATAAGAAATTGCATAAGGAACAGAGCTTTTTCCAAGTGCCAAAGAATGTATTGATGATAATTTATCCCTCTATTAAAAAAAAAAAAAGGTGAATCTTCAGTTATATGGCAGTTACAGCAAAAGCTGTAACCTCCTCCCTGCGTTCAGGTCTACTAGATTAAAAATAATTAGGATTATTTTCCACCTAGGATAGGTCATCTGAGCAAAGCAAATTTGGGGGGATTTCATCAAAAGAAACAAATTATTTTTGTATCATTTACTTGCTTATATTATCAGCTGAAGTGCAGATATCATTACTTAAAAGCTATTCGTTGTGTTCGCAAACAACTTAGTGAAAGAGTAAAAAGGGGCTGCCAGAGTAGGGCTTAAAAAGGGGTTGTGGAGGTAGGGAATTTATTTGTTTTTATCTGTGGCTCTTGGAAAAGCAATGGAAATTTTGAATTCTCTGCTGGGGGTACTTTCTTAGGATGCTCTTCTCTGTTTCAAAGGGCAGCTTGAGCATGTCAGCAGATTGTATTTGATGCCATTTTCTGAAAAAAAAAACCAAAACCCAATGGAGGTCACTCAAGTATTTTCTAAAATGCCATTCCATGACCCCAAATCTGTCAGCTTTGTATCTGTAGACGACATTTATAAAAAGACACAACAAAAGAACCATGATACTGAGCCATTTGGATTTTTGTGCCTGTACCGCTAGCACTGAGCTGTTCCTGCTCTTTCATTTCCAGAACTCGTGATCATTTTGATGTGGAAAAAGTAGCTCCAAGTTAATCAAGGAACTGGCCAAACTACTAAAAGTGATTTTGCTGCTGAACGGAAAATGGAGTGAAGTTCCTGCTGTTCTGCAAACCCCTGGTTGATCACCAATAATCCCTCACACTCCCTCTGCTCTTGTGGTGATAAAGGCAATGAGCAATTTGGCTCCCTGCCCATTATTCCGCTGTTTTATTTGCTGATTGAAGGGAGGGGTTTGTTGATTGCTGTTTTCAAAACGAATATTTGTTTTCTAGAGTTCGTGATGGGAACAAGCCTCCTCTACGAGTAAGTCTCTGCAGTCCTGAAAGCTTTCGCTGCTGTTAAACACTGCAGGACCTTTGCTTAATATAGGAATATTTCACATCTGCCACAGAGGTCTCATGTTCACAGGGATGCTACCGAAAATGCATCTGCAAATAATGCTGTCTAAGCTATGAGACTTTGCAGCTTGACATTATTTTGTTTATTTAGTGTTAAAACAAGAACACGCGGCACATTTATGTGAACGAAGGTCATTACGTGACAAAAAGGGAGAAAAGGAGAGAAGTATATTCTTCTGGTTCCTCACGAGATTTTATTTCCACAAAGTAGCAATGATACAGTGGTCTTTGTAAATGTTGGCAGTTTAATAACTTTCTATTGGAAATTAAAATTTTACTTTAAATTGTCAAGATTGTTGGTGTTAATGGACAAAAAAGATATTATAATTGCAAATGTATTACTCATAAATACAAGAGATATTGTGTGATACGCTTCCATCATTTACAACTGTTTTGTAGATTGCAAACGTGCTTAAATAAAAGATGTAGGCAAATATTTAATTCTAGTTTCTGCAGAATTTCCATCAACTGGGAGCTTACTGAATTGAAGCAAGAAATAATTTAGTCAGTCAAGTTTTATAGAGGGGTACACAGAAGTGATCTTGAAATGGCAGTTTCATGTACGGAGGTGCTGGATGTGTAAGTATTTAAAACGCAGAGCAGATTTCATTTTCACAGAAAGGTAAATTTATATTATTAACTATCTGAAGTCAAATAGTTTTATTGTTCAGAGGCAACATGAGTGACTAGTTTTTAAATTATTAGCCTGTGTTATTACCTGGCAGAAAAATGAGAAAGTAATTGTAAATATTTTTATAATTTCTAACTAGCAAATAGCATTCCAGTTGTTTTCTCCAGCATTTTAATTCTCTTTGGAACCCTGACCCTCATTCAGGCTATGGGAATGCTTGAAAATATAAAATAATCTACAGGGCAGACAATAAAATGTAATTTTATCATTTGATTCTTGCTTGCATTCCACTTCTGTACTGTACTGTTTACCTTTCTTAGCATCAGTATCAGTCTTTTTTTGGGCTAAAGAAGTGAGTAAATATTCTTCTTTCTTCTATTTATTTTAAAGTTTGTGTGGTTTTGCATTCACCCAAGAGCTAGATCTTTTGAAACCACCTTAACAGAATCAAACTTTAAGTGCAATTTCTAAGTTCATGAAAGGCTACAGGTAGTTATGTTGTAACTTAATTCATTCATGTATGTCACAAAGAAATAAGCATTTAGCAGAACATTCAAGATAAATATTTTATATGCTGTTTCTCTTCCATATGTTATTGTACTGTAATTTCTTGAATTTTATTAACAAATGGTGGAAGTATCTGTCCTTTCCATTTTCAGTGTAGATTACAATAAAGACATCATCCTACTGATAGTTTTTTTTTCTTTCAGGGTCCCATTGTTAATCACTGTTCTTTTCTAGCTGCTGCTTTTGACTCATACTAAAGAAGAAATCGTTCCTTACTGTTCAGTGGGAATTGTCATGTAAGTAAAGTTGCAAAACCTTAAGCACCGCATTAACTAGACCAGTGCATCATAGTGTACCACTGTTGACATTTTAGTGTGCAATTAATTAATCTTCATTCTCCCATGCTGACTGAAACCATTTTATAAAACAAACCTATACCACAGTGACAAGAATCACATGGAGTTATGATTTTTTCTGTTATCAAGAGTATAATGCAAATATTTTCAAAAGCAAGGAGGGAGGAAGTGTAGACCATTAAATACAATATTCTGTATGAATCAAAACTGTTAATAATAATACTATCGCTTTTGCTTTCCGTTGCTTAAATACTACTCATTAAGTTTCTATTCGAGAAGTCTAATTCAATATTACTGTGTGAAAATTATTCATAGGTATACTACACAGGTTGTTGGATAGGGTCAGCAGCCTCCCTTCTCTGATGAGCACCTCGTTGTTAGTCTTGGCAGCACTACTCGTGGGTGAGCAGACTCTACTGGCTTTAGTGCAGTGGAAGTGTTTCAAGGAGGATGGGCCGAGTCATCTAATTCCCAGTACCCCAGCCTGGACACCATACTCTGCCTGTAGAAGGTAAGAGGTTTTAAAACTTCTCAGAGAATTGAACTGTGATTTCTGAATGACCTCTAAGTGCTTTAGCTGTAAAACTATTTGATAAAGAAGGGAAATATATATGCCTAGAACTGGCAATCTGTGAAATAAAGATCACTTGTGCCTATGCCAGATGTAGCAAATTCCAGCTCTGAACCGTGAGTTTGCGAAGGTGTCACTGCCTAAGCGTCCTGAAGAGGGATTCATTTTAAAAAACCACCTGTACTGGTGTGTTGGGTTCAGCAACTGTCCCCCTTCACTTCTGTTCATACTCTTGAGGCACCTAATTCTGGTAATAAATTACATAAGAAACATGAAGCCACTTTAAGGATGTGAATATGGTACAGGGCCCAGGTACATATAAGAAATATTATCGTAGCTTTGTCTCTCTTATCTCTGTGATTATTAACACTCTCCTAATTTTAAGAAAATCTTTCTCCAGACTCCAGTAATTTTATCATTTTTCCTTTTACTGTTTGAGGGCATAACACTGGCCTATTAAATTATTATGTTCTTCACATTTTTGTTTTCTTTTAATGACTTAATGTGCCAAGACAGACATTCCTTTATCCCTGGTTATCAATATTATTATTTGCAGGAGAAAAATATCATGATTCCCAGTCTGGCAGTCACACTCTGTTCAGCTCAATAATGAGCAAAATGAGTAGAGGAGAAAGATTAACACATTGGGTTAAAAAGCCCTTTTGGGGAAAAAGCTAAACACACTTTAGATGATCTCTAAAATTTTATGTATTTAATGACTTCAAAACTACTGTGTACTTACATGGTCCTACCAACAAGCAAATCTTATCAACAAGCCTGCTGCAGAATAGTCCTATGCTCTTTCTGCTAGAAAGAAAAACATGTAAGGCAAATTTATCATTGGCTTGATTAAGCCCCGTAGTTGTAGGTATCCGCTACTTCAACTCCGTAATTTGGCAATTCAGCAGCCTGTGGTGTACATGTGGTCGACCTTCATGGTCACAGTGATCATCTCTGAATAACTTGTGAATCTATATGGATGAATCATTTTCTTGAGGTCTGATTTACTATACCATTTTTTCTGAAAAACAATTCTTAAAACATTGAATAAAATATGAACTTGTCCGATGCCAGATTTCTAGAAACCAGTCATTAAGATTTACTATTTCCATTATGAATAATGTCCATTATAAAAGAAGAAAAACATGACTGTAAGGCAAGCATATATTTTCTGTCATAGCACAGCAGCTTGTCTTCGATGACTGATGTTGTTTGCACTTTGGGAAAGTAATAACAGAGAAACAGCAAGTAAGAATTGTATTTTTAGCAGAAACTCATTGTTCATCACACACATTATTTTCCCTCTTTGATAAAGCGAATGCTTTATTATTGTCAATAGCGATGACAAAAAGGCAGCTGACCTCTTCTCATAGCTTAGTAAAACTACAAGCACTCGTGAAGAGCTCGTAATACCCATTTACCACAGGCCCCACCAAAGTGTACATGCCGTGGCATGAAAACCTTCCTTAATAAGGCGTAATTGTCGCCTTTCTTAATAAGAAAAAGTTGGAACGTAGCTGTTAGATACTCACTGAAATATGTTTTTTTTAAGTGCCTGAGAACACAATACTATTTTTGGTTCATGAATTGGCAACCTCATGAGCTGGCAGCGGCAGGTTGCGGGTGGCTTGGCTTCTTCCTTCTCGTCTGTTCTCATTCTCCTGCCTTGAGAGGGATACCTTCCAAGCCCACCTTTCTCTTCCTCCAGCTCTGTTTAGAGGAGCACAACTGCAGTCAGCAATTACATGGACATTTCCAGCCTAGTGTAACTACTGGAAGCCAGTAATTAAAGCCCAGTCTCATTTTCCACCCCCAACCCCTCGCATTGTTTGAGGAACTGAATTGCTCATGACTCTGGGGAACCTGAGCTGCTGCTGCCTGCAGGCAACTAATAGTTGGCAATATCCTCAACCTATTTTGTGACCTTGGAGGGCTGTGATCACCTGCTTTGAGAAAAGAATTAAATAAAACATTTCCCAAGAAGCAAAAAGTTATTATCAAAGTAACAGTAATTTTCCGTGCAGTGTCCCACAGGAGGAGTCCGTGGTGCATCCTCAAGTGCTTGCTTGCTCAGGTTTAGCAGGGCTGCTGGGAACTGGTACACGCCGTAGGGGATGCTGGATAGTATAACACTCCAGGAAGCTCCCTGATAGAAGAGAAGTCCCATGCCACACTGCAGAATTCACAGGTATTTATTTCCAGTGCTCCTTTTCTCTTTGGTCTTGCCTGCTTCCTACCAGAGCAGAGCCAGAGACTGTTGCCATCTCATCCCTTCGATTCCTTAGGGGTCAGCCGTGCTTATCGGGGACTGTGCTGGTGCTGTCACGATGCGCAGTGGAAGGTAAGAGGAAAATCTGAGCGAGAGGGCAGACAGCAACCATTCTCCGTGCCCTTGCAGCTTCCACCTCCAACACTGTTAACATCTGTGTGGATATCTCTAAATAGCTATCTAAAATAATTGCATCTAATATGAGCAAAGTATTACAGAGAATCATCTTACTCGGCGTACAATAGTGTGTAGCTACAACATACCAAATATTTCAAAGCCTGGCCTTTATTATCTATATATCTATAATGAGATTTAGATTTGCTTCTTTGCTATAAAACAGTTTTAGACAAACTTTCCAAAACGAAAATCAAAGAACACTTGAGGAACAGAAGAAATAAATTTGTAATGAAGACTTAGTGTTCTGTATAGACAGTGAATGAAACTCTAGGAACACGAGTATTTTTCATCATGATTTTTCATAGTAAAGATGTCATTGTAATAAAAGTATGTTTTTTAAATTAGTGACATTTGCAAATTGGTTTTAGATTTATGAGAAAGCTGTGCTGGTGGGAAATAATCCAAGAAAGATCAAGAATCTGTTAATTATGAAATACAATTCTTGCTATGTCTTGAGCTACCAGAAATATCTGCTAATTGCTACCAGCCATACCCTTTCACTTCAAGCTGAATTAATTAATTTCAAAACACACTTAAATTTCAGAGCCCGGTTTTCTAAGTTGCAGAAAATTTATTTGCTCTTGAAGACTTTGATAAAATCTTACACATCATCTGAATTAAATGATGCTTTCAGATAGTCCCCGTGTAAGGTGCATCCCTGGAACATTTTCCTTCCTGTACCCTTCTTTCTTTATATAAAAGAGTTCTGATACACAATGTGCTTGATATAAACATTTGAGGTATAACTGTGTAACTGTGCTTGTAGTTAGGAAATATTAACTGCTTTTACATAGCAAACTGATAATTTTAAGTTTCTACCTTTTTTTTGACATCTATTGGTGTACAATTTCTTTGTTAATCCCTAACCTCAAATGAGAGTGAATTATTGCAGAAATTAACTGTAGATTATAATATGCATGCTATGTTTTGCATTCTACAGCCCTTCAGTATTTCACCTTGATTTTTATTTTGTGCTTAGTGGTTACCCTAGACCCCTGTGTTCATTTAACAAATGTAGAACCTGAATTCGGAGACAAGAGTTTTGTTTTGAATTGTGTCTGATACTAGAAAATTCTGTCAGCTGTTTATGAGAGGCTTCTTTGGATGGGGGGTAAGAATTCTTAAAAGCAACTGTACATTAAACCCAGATGAAGGTGATATTAGCCATTAAAGTCGGTCAATGCTATAAATTACAAAAATACCCTAGGTTTGCACAAGGGTGTGGAACATTATCCTTAAAGCTTCTGAAGTGGAATGGAGAAGTACGTTCAAATTATTTCCTTAGCAATGTGTCTGCTTTGCCACTACAGTGAAGTCAGGTGTGTGTCGGTTGGTTTGTTTATTACTCACAGAGATTACAGATGTGATGGTGTTCAGCTTCCTCCCAGCTTGCTCTCCTGTGTAGAGGCAGACTTTGGATCCCTGTTTAAGTCTGATTGAGAGACTGTGAGCTTTAGACATTGGACTACTCAAAGAAGTATTTAGTGAGTAACCACAAAGTGTGTTTTCCTTCAGGTGTCTGGCCAATGATCTCCCTTTTAGCCTGAAGCAGTAATTGTGTGTGCATTTTAACAGTTCATTTGCTTTCACTACACTGCTCGTTTCTCAGCACGTTGGATTTTACGCGGTTTTGAAGTAACCTCTTGTGATGGTTGAAATGAGCATTTGTATTAGATGCGGTGCAGTGGAAGAAGTTACTGATACCGGCTGTGTACAATTTTACATGGATAAGCAGTATCTGTGGATGACATCTCAAAAAGGATTTATTTCTATCTCTTGTCCTTTAGCAATGATAGATGAAGATACCACATTTAACACAGAAAAATATTTTCCCAAGTTTTGTTTGGTTTATTTTATTTTTTTAGTACAACCATAAATCAGATACTCTCTGTGGGCCATCAGTACCAAATTAGAGATACATTTATGTAATGTAGTCTTAGTGGTGTCCAAGCACAAGAATCATTTCCCAGATGGATAAAGAAAGCAAAAGAATTAAGCACTTTGATTTCTGAGCAGTCCTTTGGCTCAAGGAATTACTTGAGGATGCTGGAGGATTTATAAGAGTCCTATTAAGATATGCAGTCAGCTTCTGCTGCAAAATATCTTTTAGTACTTGAGTAGTAATAAGGGATGGACTGAAATGTGTGCAGCAGCCTTAAGGGGCAGCATAGCTAGGGGTTATACACACACTTTTATTCAGTTTAAATACAGTAAAGTGAAATTAACCTTATTTCAAAGGCTTTTTGCTATTACAGTTTGGAATGAATTACTGAAGTTTCTCTCAATACAGTGGAGAGCTTGTTATTTATAGCAGAACAACTTTGGACCGAAGAAATTGGAACTGCATTATAACATTGAAACAAGAAAAAAACCACAAA
Organism: Apaloderma vittatum; assembly: GCF_000703405.1. Taxonomy (NCBI): domain Eukaryota; kingdom Metazoa; phylum Chordata; class Aves; order Trogoniformes; family Trogonidae; genus Apaloderma; species Apaloderma vittatum. Next base: position 18,833 of record NW_009731301.1, on the reverse strand, counting down.
ATAAAGACTGAAGTATATTGCATTTTCCTACTTCAGCAGTTTTTTTTCTCCAGGACTGGTCTTTTTCTTTAATTAAAAAAAAAAAAAACGAGATGGGAGGATGAGGGCTTTGTTTTTCACCCTGTGTCATCAAAATATTACAAGCAAATTTATTTTTGTATACTCCTGTATACCCTTTTTCCTTGTGTAATATTGCCTAGCATAATACTTGACTTCTACAAAAGCAAAATAGTAAAAGATGTTTAAAGAAAGGGTGAGGGAAAATGGTAGGCCTCTGCATAATTTGTCGGAATGTACTACTTTGTTATGGTTTGCTCTCGGAGACATTTTCAAGGATTGTAACGCTCTTCAGTTAAGGAGGACTTGCTACATGCAGGGCTTTGTTCCCCCTCACTTAGAGGGGAAATATCTTTATTGATATGAGCAATATCTTTAATTGCTGGCAAGCAGCAAGTGCTATACTCTACTAAACTTATTTTCTTTCCTTTTTTAATTGAAAGTATCTTTTACTCTGCTTTCAAACATCTTATTTAGGCCTGCAACACAACCACATGCTGTTATATAGTACTGTGCAAGCAAACAGCAGTCTGAAAATGTACCAAAAGGGTTGAGAAGTTATTATCATGTAGACGAGAACAGGACACAATGCTTATAGACTGTGCTTATTGTTTTAAACAGAGAGAGAGAGATATGTGAGGAAGAAATACAATGGATATCAAACAAAACAGCACACATTTTGAAAACTGGAGTTTATCATTAGTATGCAGCTACTGGCTTCAGCTGAAGGCAGTGCTGTACCAGATGACTGTCTCCTAGAACTTTCATTTACTGTTTTATCAGTGTAATTCATTAATTTAATCAATAAGTTCAAAGTCATTATTCAAGGGAGCTGCAGTATTGCTGCTCAATAGTTATTCATTTCGTTATTTTGGTAATTATTGAACTTTTTGGAGTGTGTTATTGTGTTCTTCAAAAAAAACAAACCACACCACTTTTTTCTTGCCTCACAGGCATTCTTTAGACAACGGCCAGATGACAGAAGGCCACCATATGTCCCATCATAACCGTAGCATGTGCCTAGATGTTGCCAGTGTGCCACTTTGCCTTTCATGTCAACTTGGTAAGAAGAGTTTAACGAGGTAAGAGAGATGTTTGGAAGAAATTAAGTCCCTGGTGGTGGTGAAGCCTGACCTTCTGTAAGGATGTTAGCATTCCAGAGGCTTAAGGCGTCCTTAGAAAGTTTTTTTGTAATTATTTAAATGAGGGAGAGTATGATACAGTGTGATTGGAATTTTGTTTTTCTGCAGCTGATAGCAAAAAAAGGTGTGTATTACTCTTTCCATACGTGGCTAAGGTATTTTGCTGTTGTGTTCCATCATGTCATTGTGTTCCAATGTTACGTCAATTTTTCATGTCCTTCATTTACATTCCTGGTTGAACTATTAATGTGGACTTAAAACATGGGCTAAGTCTTTATTAGCTCTCCTGGTGGTCTTTCTTTCCTTTCTTTCATTTTTTTCCTTTCCTTTTCTTTTCTTTTTTTTCTTTTCTTTTCTTTTTTTTTTTCCAGTCATGTCACCAGAAATGTGAATTGCTCCCTTTGGTTTTAGGCTGAGCTGTATGCTCTAAGTCTATGTGCACACACAAGTTCATAGAGTTAATAAAGAGTACTTAAGATCACAAGAGTACTTGAGATCATAAAACATGATAAAGCAATAAAAATATTCATGTTAACAGTAAAGGTAGTAGCCAAGGTGAAGGGTTTTTCAGCTGCTGGTCACTTATATTTCAAATTATTTAAAGAACATAAAAAAAATTCAGCGCTTGGCTTTAAACTAAATTGTGGGCTGCAAACCAATAAGGAATAAGGTACTTGAATTTTTAAAAGGATATTTCAGGTAGAAGCTGATTAAATATGTTACGTTGGCATAAACCATGCCAGTTGTAACCTATATGGAAGATGGTTAGGCTTTTATAACCAAAGCTGGAAGACTATGCACTAAAGAATTTATTCTGGCTCTCTAGTCTTCTGTCATCTATGCATGCCCTGTATGACATGGCATGAGATCTTGACAAAAAGCCCAAATTTTAGATAATCAATTTATGTCCAATAACTACAATAAATGGCACAAGTCCTGAACAGAATGTCTACATTCAAACAGAATGCAATCCATTTTACGCAGGAAACCTAGCATTATAGCACAAAGTCTGTAAGCAAAAGCATTCAACTGCAAAGTAGCAGAAAACACTTAACTCAGATAAGTAAAGGGAAAAAAAAAAGCATTTTGTAGTCAGTAGCATTCATTACCAAATCATTTCTCCTCCATTCCCTTAGTCCCTATTCCTTAGGGAAACCTACAAATTACCTTCAGAAGTTGACCCTGGAGTCATAAATCTAAAAGAGATTAACAAATTACAAATCACAGACTCAGCAGATATATTAGTTTTCTGGCATACCATAAATTTCCTCAAACCCTACTTCCAACTAAACCATCAATGTTCTAAAATCAATATTTAGTTTTTCCTCTCTGTCCAAGAGGGCTAATGACTTAATCATCTCCCTCTCTTCTAACAGTCTTTTCTATTCTTCTCGTTCAGATTGCTATTTTACCTCAAATTGTTTAATTGATTTTTATAGTAAATTAACCCCACTGAAAAGTTCTGATGTCTCCTGTTTCTGTTTTACGTTTCTGTCACTCTTTGAAAGAAATAAAGATGCAGTAAAAAAGCTAGAATCAAGAATATAAACTCTTCAGTGACTTCAAATTTTACATAATTTTCATTTTAATTCCAATACAAAGGTGATATTTACTTGCTAGAAACTGTGACAATTAAAATTTCATAAATGTCACATAGCAGAAAATTGCTCTCTCTGCTTAGTGCGCAAGATCTGGAATTAGATAAATACAATGAAGACATTGTGAGAGTCACATTTTTGTGTGACTATTAGCTACAAAGTTGCTCCTTACATTTGAAATTATATTCAGAGTAGTCTGTTCAAATTGAAGGTTTGCAGGCGAAATATTTTAATTTTCCATAAATACTTTAGAGAATACTTTTATTCTTAAAATGCTTGTCATATACTTCTGTAGGCCAAATTGCCCTATTAGCACCTTATACTGTAAAATCCAATATAATTACTATGGCAATGCCTGTACTATTTCTGTGAGTTGTCTGAAGCTGGCAAAGCTTAATGAGACAGCCTTGGTGTGATAGATGGATTAGTGTGAGATTTAATTTGTGTTAATCCACCTTACACGGGAGAAGTATGGGGATAAAAAAATGTAAACAGGAATTATTTTAAAGTATAGCATCATTGTTATGAAATACTCACCCTTAGGGATCTATTTTATGAGTTGTAGAGGAATCTAACCACATGACTGCTTGATCTGTATTGGTTATACACTTCAAGGGTTCTCTTAGGTTAACTTACCTTTCTTTTTTGAACTTGATTTCATATTTTTGAGAAAAATATTTCTAGCTAGTCAAGATCGCAATCTATCTCATAGCATTCTTTAAGGCTCTGCTTTTAGGAATATATGAGGATTGTAAGTTATCGTGGTGTGCAAATTTCATTTAATAGGAGTTTTCAATATGGGAATACACACTAAGAGTTTCCTAATATATTAAGAGTTTTCAAATAAGGAATCACCATTTTCACAAGACTCTCTGAAAACAGCTAGAATAAATTGAATTGTACTAAGGCCCTCTAAAGCTATAAAGCAAATGCTTTACTTGAACAGATCCTATCCCTGGGATTTAGAAAATGAAGATAAATTACTAACATCCCCTCTTAGGGAAATGAGTACACTTAGAAGCACCTGATCAGATCTGGAGCTTCTCCTCCCTTTTCTGAAAGATATTTGCCATTAATAAAATTGAGGAGCTTTTGAAAATTTCAGCATATTAATAGTAGAATTTTTACACCGATTTTGCATTTAGATCTGTTTCAGGAGTTTACTATTGACTGATACATACATCAAGAACATTGTAATAAAGAGAATGCTACACACGTCCATTAATTCTCAAACAGAAAGATCTACCGTTCTTACAAAAACAACAAAGCTTTCCAAGACAAATATGTTCAATTGGATATCACTTTGTAGACTTAAGTACTTTTGAAAGGGCTGTAAGTTGACAAGGAGTTTGCCTTGGAGGTGTGTGGGAACCAAGAACATTTTCCCACCCACAGCTGGAATTCAGAGGTTAAAGTGGGATTTCAGACATATGGAAGGGGAAGCAAAAACTAGCACATGAAAGCTAGAAAGGAAAGTACTAAACTAAATCTGCAATTATAGTAAGATTTGCCCAATTAAATTTACCCAACAGAGTAAAATGAAAAACTTTTTAAAGTATTTGAGGTCTCCTTTGGAAGGAGAGCCTCCAGGTCTACTCAGAACTGTAAACAGAATCTGATAGAAATCTGACAAGAAAAGCTTACATGGATACTATTTAATCTGATGTTTTGAAATCTACCCACGGACACATTTTCTGAGATGTATCCCTGCTTTTGTACTTAGTCTAACGTAAGGGACTGTTCCTTGGAGACTTCAGGTGCTCTGTGGCATAAGGAGTGTGTTGAGGGGATGATAAAATTTAGATACAGAAGCAACAAATTACCTAGCTAGCAAAAGAACGTATAGCATCATTTAGTAGCATTTTTCTTCTTCGGTGTCATAATATATAACAATTCTTTAAGGGATATGGATGAGGAGTGATTTTTCAGTTTAGTTTAGCTAGCAAAGTTGATGCTTATGTAAGAATTGTAGCTATAGTACGACTAATGTAATTTATCCTTAACAACATATTTCCATCTTCAGCAGTGAAGAAAATGCCCGGTATGGAAAGGGATGGCAATTCTCCCTGTGAGTATGGAATCCAGGATCAGTTTTCTTGTTATGATAAGCCAAGACAAATTGCTTACACATATGATTTGTTTAATTGAGCGAGTAGGAGAGCAGTCAGCATTGCAGAAAAATCATCTTGGAAAGTTTGTTATGCCTGGTTTGAAATAATAATAAACCTTTGGACTGAGGAAAAGCGAGCACCATTGCCAGAGTGAAAGGATGTGGATATATTCTGTCCAGCAATTTGTCAGAAAGAGACGGGACGTTGTTTTCAGGCATTAACAGGTACATTATCTTGGCATTCTGGGATTGAGTATCAAATAAAATGGGTAGAGCTGTAGATTTTTATAGTGAAGTGAAGCATCTCTACCAGAACTGTGTGAAGAAGAGACCACTTTAGGTTACCGTGTCAAGCACATCTGGATGTCTCTAAAGATGACTGAATTAGCTTATCCAAAAGACTCATTTTAAAATGCTTTAATGATAGTAGAAAAGACAGTGAAAATAAACCTAAACTCTTTGTTAAAAGCTGCTAGAACCTATGGAATGTACCTTGACTGGCATTATCCCATTTAGCAAATCTCTTTTGAAAGGAGATGAAGGTAGGTGGATTGGAGAAACAGTTGGATCAGATGAACGACACAGAAAAAGTTAGGGCACATGCCAACAGAAGATAAACGAAAAACAGGAAGAGCTGGTGGTTTTTTCATCACTGTTTGAAGAGTCCAAATCTCAAATATAGTATAAAGGATTTTCTTTACAATCAATCCAACAAAAAAAACCCAAAGAAGACAAGCAAAAACAGATACCTATGCACCCCACCCTCCCTCCTCCATGTTACTTCTGGAAAAGTGACTACAAAAATTCTGTGAGCCACCAGGAACATGTTTTTTTCCTGAAGGCAAAATACGTGATTAACTTTCCATTAATTTAAAAAAGTATTTAAATTTTAAAAAGAGATGCCATGGAAGGTAGTGGTTTTGTACTAATCTCTTGAATTTTGATAGCAAAACCTTTGCTAACCTCTACTTTGTGCTATTTATATTTTAATAGTAAATATTTTTTTGCCTGTTTTGTGTTTTACATTTTGATTGATTTTATGTTCATAGAGGTTTGATTATCATGTTAGAAGATACATGGATACTTTATGTGTGATTTACAGTATGTCATAGTCATTGTGTAGAACAAAGATTTCTGGTTTATCTAATAAGCTGCAACAAAATTTTTGAATGGGCAAGAATCTTTTTATCTTTCTATAACGTTGAAGTCTTCTAACAGATCATGCTTAGGTAAAGAGGTAAAAGATACTTTGATCAAGAGACTAACAATATCCTGATATTAAGGTGCCAGTTGTCTTCTGGCAATTGTTGTAGCTAGGAGCAAAAATATATTAATTACTTTAATTTGAAATAGAAGTTGATTAAATTACGTTAAGGGGATCTGATATGTTATTTATAAAATGTATAAACAGAAGGGAAATAAAGCCTTCATCCTTTAATTTATATCTAGATATTCATGAGAGAGGGAAATAGCATACATGTAAAATAGAACTACAAATTATTGTAAGTAAGTAGGAGTGTACTCTGGTCCAGATTACTAGTTGATAGAATTAACTTTAGTATATAGATTGCTGTCACTTTACACTGTCATCTTATGTGGTCCTAAAAAATATTTTAAATATTTTTTTTTAATATTTGCATTTTTTAGGAAGATAACTGGAAATAAGTTATGTAATTTTTATCAACTATGCAAACTAGAAAAGTGCTTTCTTTATTTTCTATAACTTTTCATTTAACTTTATATAAACATTTGACAGTGAAATCCAAAAGTTCAAAAATGGTGATTAAATTTCAAATTCGACTTTTTAATCAGCACTCAAAAATCTTCCAAATACTTGATTAATAATAAATCCAGGTTTATTACTGTGGCAATTTAATGCTAATTTTTTATAATTATATTGGCTTTTAAACTTCTCCATTGTTCCCAGTCATTATATAGCTGTAAGAATACTTGTACTGACATACTTTTCTCCTGTGATCTAAGCCGTGTATATAGTTTCGGCATACGGTCTTGACAGAATACACAAATCCTGCCATATTCTTCCAGTCTAAGAAAAATTGTCTGGTCCATATATTTGAGTCGGGGGAAGCAAAAATTATAGCATGTTGCTTTGCCAAATGTTAAGCATTCAGACCACCTACCCTGACTTTCACAAGTCCCCGTGGTCATCTTCTGACAATCCGTTGCCTCCGGGCAGCCCAGAACTCCCTGCACCTTTGTATCAGGATCTATCTCAAATGAGATGACACCAGCACCTCCAAACACAGCGATAACATGGGCCTGCACGATTGGTGGAAAATAGCAGAATATTTTGCAAACAGGTGGAGGCTGGCATGGGAAAATACCTGAGAAATCTGATTATCTCAGACTCTGTAAATAATGATTCTGAGGAGGACCCTTGGAGCTCTCTTGGATTGCCGTAGGCTGTGACCAGCATCTACCCTGAGCTGAGATGCTTCTTAGGTACCAAATTTCTTGAGGTCATCTGCTGACAAAGGCCAGGGCGAGTTATCCTCCTTGAGACTCAACTATCATCCGTCGAAGAATGCCAATGATACATCGTGAGTATTTGCTCTAAACTCGAGAATAGGAAAATTTTGACTATAGGTTAACCTTTACATCCGCACTCACTGCTTAATCTTGTGTTTAAAGCATATATATTTGCTTTCATAAGTGTGCATGTCCATAGTGCAAATTTGATTATCTAGACCTCTCTGTTTTTATAGGTGTATATTCTGTATCTATGCGTGCACACACATATATCCTTTGATTGAAATAGTTTCTAGTAGGTTAGTGTGAATCGTGTCATCTGTGAATCTGCAATTAAGTTTCTATAGCCTGTTCTACCAAATTACTTGTAAATCTCTGAATTAGTTAATGATTAGGTGCTGCTTAACTCTCTCATATACCTCATATCATTAATACATTTTGCATAATCACTAATCTTAACCTTAGTTAAATCTGTCCCATCTGCAACAAGGCCTGTGTCCTTTTTATGCTGGGAGCCCCAGAGCTGGACGCAGTACTGCAGGCAAGGTCTTACGAGAGGGGAGCAGAGGGGGAGAACCACTTCCCTCGCCCTGCCGGCCACGCCGCTTTTGATTCAGCCCAGGACGTGATTGGCTTTCTGGGCTGGGAGCGCACATCGCTGGCTCATGTTCAGTTCTTCATCTACCAACACCCCCCAGTCCTTCTCCCCAGGGCTGCTCTCAATCTCCTAGACACCCAGTCCAGCCCAGAAATAATTCAGTTTATAAAGAGTCAGTTTATTTCACAAACCTGGAAGTGTCTTAGGGTATTTTGTAGTTTAGTTTTACAAGTGCGTTTTGTTACCCGGCATGCAGTAAGTGAAAAGATGACTGTTAGTGTAGGCGATCCTTAGGAAGGAAGGCTGTGTTTAACAAGCAAACTGAAGCAATAGAAATTTAGGATTGTGATAGGAGTCAAACCACTGGGAATACAACATTTCCAAGGAAAAAAAATAAATTAATTTACAGAACTTGGGAACTGTGGATGCTGGAACCAACTCTGGGTGTTAAAGATAAGAAAATGAAGGTAATATTTTTTGTTTTTTAGTGTGTGTTATTTTTCTAAACCATCTCAGGAGGAGGGGGAAAGTGGAGGATGAAAACAAATGGAGCTAACAGTGCCAGGAATAAAGCCTGACATACTGAAAAAGCTGATAAAAGTTGTTAATTAGTAACTGTCATTGCAGACAGAATAAGATTCTAAGAGAGCTGGAGTGACTTTTTTTCTGGTTTTGTTGATTTTTTGGTGTTTTTTTTAATTGCCAGGCTCTTGCAAACAACTCAGAAATAGAGTTTTTAATACTCAGAGATATTAGTAAGTTGAAAATTCAAGACAGTCTCATTTTTAGATTCTGTTTGTGACAGAGGACAGAGTTTAGTGTTTTCAAGAAATATAACTGTTCTATTTAAATACTTTGAATTTCTGTTGCTCTTTTGAACGGCAGATAGTTAATTACATGAAGAACAACAAATAAGAATGAAAAAAGCATCAGCCCTCTTACATTTTTTTGTTGAACTAACTTATATTGGACAATAAAACTACCAAATCAAGCTGGGTCAGTACATGAACTACAATTATAACACTCAGCAGCCAGCCATTATCAAATTCCTATAGCAAATAATAGCATAACAAGATTAATTCAGCTGATAGCAAATTCTTATGAATTCCAGCCTCAAGAATATAGAGAGATTGTCTCATTCCAAAGCACATACAAAATGTAATAAATACAACACAAAATTTCAGAATAATCTCTGTATAGTCTGTCCTTCAGCTCCTAAAGCAAATATGGATCATTTCCTACAACTGTCACCATGTGAAAAAAAATCACAAGAACTAATACAGATTTGTCTTGCCAATATTTTTCATTTAACTCTAGCAAGAGACTGTTTTCACATTTTTTTTGTGCTTAGATTTAGGGAACTATTGTAGGTGCCTTTTTCTAGAAAATTCATACTAACTTCATGTGTGCAGAAGAATGTATTCATCCATATCGCTGAAGAAATTCGACAAAATATGATTGGTGTGATTTCTTTTGTTTTTCCAGAGAAAGAACAAGTAAAAAAATCAGTTGTTGGAAAGGTGTGAACCTTTTACAGCTCACATCTATTATACGAACTTTATAGTATATTCAGAATCAGGTGTCATCAAATCTAGGGTTTTCTTTTGGTGATAGAACTTTGTGGCATTTGGTCTTCATGAATCTTGAAGTTAGGCTTTGAATGTCTTGATTGTGATCCCTCTACCATATAATCTTCAGAAAGCAAATGCATTGGTCTGTCTTAACTGAAAAATTCACCGTTTCTAATTGTTCCAGTGGGGCTCTTTTCCATGAGATCTAATGTAACTATTAGCAACACAAACTCAACAAATAGAAAAGATCCTAAACAACAACAACAAAAAACCACAACAAAACACCAAGAGCTAGATAGAGAAGAAGTGATGTGATGAAGCAGAAATGTATCTGCCCCAAATACTTGCTGAGGTACCAGATAATACATTTCTTTGAGTATTGTTGATGACAATTTTATTTTGTATACCAAGATGTAATCCAGCAAATTCCGACAACTTCTTCACAAATTATGAGTTTTATTGGACCTGACAGAAGCAAACAGACATCCACTTCTGATACCTGATTTTGTTTTGTGCCCTCAGAGCCTTCAAGGATACCTGGAGCAAGTAATTCAAAAGAACATTAGTAATGCAGAAAGACTCTCAGCTATCTCTTTAGATTCTTGTGAAAATACATAGGACTTTTGAGAATTGATTTGGTCAGAGACTCACAAATAAGCAATTAAAACAAAACTGTGACTGTGACTTATCTATTTAAAATATTTTAGTGCTGCATAAAAGCTCAAACAGTGCAGGAGCCCAACAAATAATGCTATGGCAAAACCCATCATCTTGCCAACCTTTCTTGGTAGACCACCAGCAGATACCGGAGGCATCAATGGGGAGAAAAGGAGCTGCTAGCTGCTCGCTTTTGAAACAGAGCAGTTGCATCGATTCATCTTTGGGCACAAGTTGAGTGTTACAGTCTGGATCCAAGGTACTGTCATGGAGAAGCCACTGCTGAGTGCACCCTCACACTTGGAGCACACGTTGGTTAGACTCCAGCCCAAGATGTGAAAATAAAGCTCTGCTCGAGGAAGTTCTCCGCTGGTGGCAGGCGCGCTGAAAAGGGTACACTTTCCTGAGCATGACACAGATGGCACTGCGGAACAAGATAGAAAGTCGATCAACATGCTACATTACCTTCGCATCTGGGAAGCTTCAGGCAATCCAGCAAGGCACTGAAGAGGATCAGGTGCTGCAGGCAGAAAAACAGTGCGTGCTCTGAGGATGGCCAGGACCAGCGATGCAAGAGGTTACATCGTAAGAACTGCGTAAACATAGCTATTTGATTTGATTAATTAATTTAATGTTTTACCTGATTGCTTAAAATTAATATTTGATCGATTTATTTAAATTTATATTTAGTTTCTTTAAAAATTCCTTGACTAGAAATGCCAAGAGATTTAAAAAAACGATATCATGTGCTTGAATGTCCAAGCAGGAGCAGTCAACTGAGAGCTAGATAAGGCTGTACTGTGCAGAGAGATTAGCGACAGGCAAGACCATCAAGCTTTATAGATGGATTTGTGTAATCCCACTCTTAATCTAATGAAAGGCTAGAACCCAAAGGCCAAGCTCCGCAGAGGATGGAAACTTAATAATCAGGAGGTTATTAGTTTAGTTCATAGAGCTGGACTTTGTGGAGGAAACTTCTTCTGTCAAGACAGAGGATCAGAAAACTAAAGGCACATTTTGCCAAGTATTGTACATCTGACGTGCTGCGATTAGCAAACAGCCGCAGGACTAATCCACAGATTTTGAATGTTCAAAAGGAAATTTGAATTCAGACTGTTTTTTCGAGACACATACTACACAGTAAGGAACAGATTGTTTTTCTCTGTTTAAACCATCCAGGAAATTAGTGGTCAAGACAGAAAAAAAGGAGAAACTTCCATTCCCTGTGTGCCTGGAATCACTGGACCAACAAAGGTGCTTTTGACTGTAGTCAATGTAGTGCGTTGCACTGTTTGTGTACTTACTGCACTTGCTACCTTTGTCAGAAATAGTATTGTAGAAATGCTGGGGTTCGGCTGTGGGCTCGAGTGATTTCCGAACACTACAGATGGGATTACGATTAGAACTAGGTCTGGATGGTGACCTCCCCACGGCCACATCAGTACTGGAGGGAGTAAATTTTGCGAGATAACACACTTTAGCATCATTTTTCAGTGCTCTGTGGTTCATCTGGGAGTAGTGTTAGAGTTCTGCAGAGAAGCCTGTACTTAGAAGTGAAGTGAGAAGCTGATCTCTACTTATTCTCCCACATTGCTTCATTGCCATTGGAGTAGAGAGGGGAGGAAAACCACGCAGTAAAAACTTCTCTTGGAATACAACGTAGGTGGGAAAAAATGTTGTGCTAAATTTTCAAAAATTTTAGAAGTATTTTTTCTGCTTTTTTGAGGCAGATAATAGAGAGATAGATTATTAGTAATTATGCTACCATGAAATGTAAATCTGAAACTTTTGCATTGCAGCTGAATAAAAAAAACAACCAAAAAAAACCCCTAAAAAACAATTCATGAATACTTAATGAATGAGCAAACATTGGCATCATATAAATATTTTCTTTCTCCTCGTCAATATTCAGGGGCTGTATTGCCATCTGGCAAAGGTTTCAGTTCACTAACGCTGAAGCAATAAATTAATACAGTAAAAGATGCTGCCAACAGTTTTAAACCAATTAAAATTCTTGAAGCAGACTCTGTGCATGTTAAAATGTCATGTCATAATCCTGCAGCACAGAACCAAAGAACCGTAATGAGCCAAGTGTGAATGAGCAAAGATTGCAGGATTCAAGGGTATTGCTTGGTGTGAGCCTTATGGCATGCACAAATTCTAGTAATTCAACATGTTAAATACCCTGATCCATATTAGGGTGTACACTAGTTTTACTATAGAACAGAGCCTGCCTCATGCTTTTGTAGTCTTTAATTTGGATCCAATAAAAAATAAAAAAAAGAAGGGTAAGCCACGTGTGTATTTTACCTCATTTAGCTCCGAAAAACGATTTGATAAACCCTCATGTTAGAAAGGAGTTGACTGCCTAGTGACAGCAAGCGGGAGGGCTGGGGGACAACACGGGCCAAGCAACAGCCACCTCCATGGTGGCTTTAAAACAGTCTCTCCAAAGTGTTACTTTAAAAGTCTGTCCAAAGGTTGCTATCAAAGATCTTTCTCAGAGTTTCCAAGGCAGGGAGTACGTATGGGACCACTCAAGAAAGGGAAGAAGCCCATTCCCAGAGCTGTCAGTTTGGTATATCGGATTCATATACCATAGGAAGGAAAGAAAAGAGATATTCCTTATCCTCCAAAAATGACTGTATCAAAAACATGAATCATAAATTTATATTATGAGAACTAAGTGGAACCAATGCAGTTAAGACCTGCTAACAGCAAGAGCAAGCTAGAATGTTGGGGTTTTTTTTCTCTTAGGAGTATATCACTAAGAATCAGAGGAAGCTGAATTACATATGAATAAAGTACTGGGATACATTTGTATCTTTTAGAGATACAAATGCTAATAGATGATTACTGCTGAAATATTTGAGATTTTAAAGTGATATATTATAATAGTTGTAAGTATTTTGGAATGCACAAACGATCGTTTTAATGTGAGCTGATCACATCACAGCAGGAGGGAGAGGAGAAAACTTGTCCTTTTTTAATGAATGGCAATGATTTAAAGAAAAGAAAACACTGGTTTTATGGGTTTTTTCCCTGAAGCGTGTATTGCTGCTGCCTTGTACACTTGCACAAGTCAGACATCCTAAGCTTTCCTTTATGGTAGACAAAAATATTTTCCAGTTTAATGACTTTTTACAATAACTCATAAAGCTTATCTACATTCTACTAAACTAATTTGTATATCTGCCTTATATATTTAAAAATAAAAAAAAAAAGACAAAGAAGACAAAAGTATAAACAGCTCCAAATCCATTTATTGAATGAAAATGCAATTTCCATTTGGACTGTAAGATCTGGCATAATGTCTAGCATAATGAGTTCAGAATTCTTAGGTTCAGAATACTGGAATGTTATGGTGGAATGCTACGCAGAATCCTTAAGTGCCCCTTGATTACATAATGTTATCATAAAACATATTTGTGCTATATGTAGAGGAGGTTTTTTAGATGAAATTTCAGTCACTCAGCCAATTTTCGTGAAGACACTTAAACAAAGTAAGGTTATTTTCTTTTATATGTGAAACAAGACATTTGAGAATTAATTTTCAACTCCCCATGACAGCCCTTCCCCTTATTTCTGTTTTGCAGTGACCTCTTTAAAAATAACTTCTATAGACAATTGTATATTATGGAAAGAAAAGAAAAGCAGTACTCAGGAACTGAGGTTTGTTTTTCACCATCCTCATCTTCATAAGGACTAAGGAATATCAGCTTGCACCTAAACAGTCTGCAGAAATCATTCAAGGTAAGTTCCAATAGCTGAAGATTTTAATATCTTTTAACAAAATGATTGTACTGTATGGCGACATACCTCCACACAGCTATAGCTGCTGGTAGTTCTGCAGTTCTTTTGAGAGAGGAGGAAAACTGATTTTAATTTCTTTTCTTTGTAAACAGAAAGAACAAATTCTGAATAATCTATCAGATTTTGATCTGTTGTATGGTATGTGAGAAGGCAATTAACTATGGGACGATATCCTGCTGCTGGCAGAGGGCTTGAGACTAGACAATCTTTAAGGTCCCTTCCAGCTCAAACCATTCTGTGATTCTAAAGTATACAGTCTTTTCAATAACTTCCAGAAACAATAGTGTCTCCAGTGTTTTCACTAGTATTGTGCTAACAGTAGCAGTCAATGGTAAATTGTCAAAGATAAAATAATTTGCTTCTAAACCACGTTTTACATCTTCCACTAGTCCTAACCTAGCTCCAGAGCTACCTTGAAAAGCAAAGAATGGTTTATTATGTAGTAATTAAATGCTTTAAGAAATCTTTAATCGGAGAGAGCTAATACTATTGAAATACTAGCTAGTATTATTGAAAATATATGCAGCAGATGCTTTACCAAATACTCTATTTTTTTAGGCAAATCTTGATTATGAAAACTGCTGAAGTTTTCAATCCCTGCCTGTATTTACTCATAGGGAAGAGACAAGTTCCCCTTGCTACTGGGGGGCACCCTGGGCTCCTCACACAATAAAAATTCCAGAAAATAAGCCTTCTGCTTTATGTAGCTCTGGAAAGTACCTCAAATTTATTGAAAACAGTTTTTATTTTTTCGAAGTATGTTCAGATTTCAGTGTTTTAAAGCTTAACCTGGTTTCTGTGACATCACCCTATCTCTAACAAGGTGACAGCATGGTCAGCAGTCAGTCACAGCCTGGACATCCAGGAGTTTTCACTTTCTACACCACTGGGTTTTATTGGAAAGGGCAAAACATGCAGCAGAACAAGATCAATCTTTAAATTCAGACACCTCGGATCTTCTGGGAAATTGAATTAAAATAAACAATTTGGAAGTGTACTCAGTGCCCTTGCAGAGCATATTATAGCTGCAGCGAACCATTTAGCTGACATGTTTTAAGCGCTCTTCTATTATTTGGATAATGTAGTGTTGCTATTCATGCTTAAAATACAGATAATTCTTGTGTACTTTCCCCGTTGATGTATCTTAATGAACTAGTGCCAGCCGAGCCATTGGCCTGTTGACCCATGTTCAAAAGAACACTCAGGAGTTAGTCTAATTTTGTCTAAAATTATACAGGGCAGATATAATCTCTAGGGAAGGTTCTGTGTAAAATAGAGATGAAGATGCTATTCCCAGACGAGATAGACAAGATGATTGAACAGATCTTTTGCAGGTGTGATGTTTAGTGCTATTGAGTTTCAATATGTGCAGAAAAACATTTTTGTTTGTTTCAGGGTCTTTGCAAACTGCTGCTGTGTTGAGTCTAGCAATTCCAAAAACAACAGTTCCAATGACATAAGTAACTTTTATTTAAAAGAAGACTGGGGGAATTAGGAAATATAAATTGATGTATCCAGTCACGATCATCTTTATTTCTGCAGCCTGCACATAGTTGTTATAACTCGTAATAAACACCTCTTTTTCTTTTGAAACTAAAATATTAGCACTATGCAAATGGGCAGAAATATCAGCACAGCAGTTTATGCACGTGTACAGCGTAATTCGAAGTTCACTTCATAATATTGTGCCCCAAATTCGCTCTCTTTTCAGCAAATGTAATGAATTATATCCTCTCTGAACTTTAGTATCTCTATCAAAAGTATTTAAGATCTCAGCCCACACTGACACAAAAATTTTCATATAAATATAGTAGAAGTGGAGATTTTCCAAATTCCTGAACTTTACCTTAACTTTCCTCTTTTGGTTGCCTTATGCAAATGCCCTGTTTTTCTGTCCACTATGAAATAATAATTGAGATGGGGGAACGGTTCAAACTCTATATTGATATATCAGAAACCTGTTTTCTCAGGGTGAAATTTAAAATCCAGTTGTCTTATTAAGAAAATGCTGTAATTTATATAGTACTTTACAGTCCTGTTTGTCTCACACATCTCTTGTATCATTTATAAAATTGCATACTGCTTAGAATATTGAGTGGAATATGTTTTGATACATAAATTGGTAATAATGTTCTAGTCTACAGTTGCAATTGCAGTACTAATACCAACTGCTGCTTAATCAATTGGTCAAACAGCTGTTTTGTGTAGTATTTTCAGGTATGCTGAGTTTCATGGCACTGTTGTTACTGTAAAAATATACAGAATTTATAGCACTATTTAGAAATAAGTGACTTACCCAAGTGTATTTTACTGAAGTCACATGTCATTGCAGTCTGCAGCTCCTACAGAAATACGTAGGAATTGTAAAGCATTTAAAACTTGTTGAGTACAAACAGGAATGTTTTGAGACAAATTGAGAAAGCAGACTGAAGAATATTATCTGAGTCTCAGACAGCATGGGAACCTGAGCAGAACATGCTGTTGTGGCTGAATCCTTGCTGGGAAAAGGTGGAGGTGAAGGTGGAGAGTTGCATAGGAGAATGTGTTTACTTTTCCCAACTGGTGTTCCTTAGTTAAACGTCTTTATAAGCAACTTCACCTGGTGCCATGAGGCTTTCTACCTGTGGTTTGTCTCAGTGGTGTCTTTCTTCATCAAGTTTCTCTTTACAAAATGTTGTGCCACTAAAGTAAGTGTTAGCATTTTCCCAGTAATTTTTATACGAGTAAGGTGTTAACCAGCCAATCATAGAATCATAGAACAGTTTCGGCTGGAAGAGACCTTCTGGATCATCAATTCCAACCTTTTCCAAGGGTACTGTATGCCATACAGTGCGCTGTATCAACAGCTGTAGTACCTATATCGCACTGGAGTGTAGATGATCTGGTCACCTCTGGTTCACTGTCTGGTTGAGTCACTTGGATAAACATCTTGTTAGCGGCGTGGAAAGGGCAGTGCAGGACCTCAGTTGCGTTTTGTTGGATCATGGTTCCTTCCTTAATATTCTCATCTATAATGTGGAAAATCACATAATCAAGTGAAAACAAGCATATCAAGCTGTTAGAGTGGGTCCGTAGGAGGGCCACACAAATTAGGAAAGGGCTGGAACATTTCTCCTATGAGGACAGGCTAAAAGGGCTGTTCAGCCTGGAGAAGAGAAGGCTCAAAGGAGACCTTACAGCGACCTTCCACTACTTAAAGGGGGCATCTCTCACATTCCTGCCCTGCAGAGCTGTCAGGTGCATTCTGAGAACTCAGGCAGAGCAGCAGGTAAAACCTAACAAAGGAGCGGGATAAATACCGCACGCTTTCTAGCAAGGAGACATCTCCTTATGCCTGCGCTGCTGCTTGTCAGGCTGCTTGTGTGATCGCTGCCTGCGTGCCTCACCCGGGGGCTGCTGTAAAGGTTCTTCAGATTCTTGGGTAGCAAGAATAAATCTACTATGCATTTCAGCTGTGCGTTGCGGTTGTTCCTGCATCCTGCCTGTCTCAGCCCACAAACTGCCCATGTTGAACCATCTCTGAATTGATTTCCATCTATTAAGATTTTACAGTTTATCTGAAAGCTTTATCAGTTCTCTTATGTATGTGGGGGCACAGGGATATGCATGTCAACATTTTGTCTAGTTTTGTTCTGTACGGTCAAATATTTTTTTCCTTAACTACTGGACCTCCATTTTCTGGTCTTTTCTGGGTAGCCGTCAGAACTGTGAAAACTATTCTGCTGAAAACAAAAACAGCATTAACAATAGCAGAGGAAAGGACGGCTTCTGAAGGAATGACATCTGATGGATTTACTTTCAGCCTAGAGCTTTTAAGTCATTTTTACCATTCTCCAAAGAATTCTGCCATTATACGTAAAAATAATCACAAAGCATGCCGTGTTTTATCAAAGGTACGTGGTCCTTTTATTATCTTAATGTACAGTTTAATGAGAGAACATTAGAAGAGGATCAGTCACATTAATGCTTAAAGCTATATTCTGTGCACTGTCAGTTTTTGAAGAAAAGTAAAAAAAGGTTTCTAGCTGATTGTCCTGGTCTGAGCTAGAACAGAACCGATTCTCATCTGTGATTTTACATTTCAGCTGAGTCTCTTCTGAGGGATTGCACATCTCTGAAGTCGGTGTCTGCTTCTGGAAGTGATGGCACTTGACATCGTGCCTGTGGAGAGGAGCGCACTGGACGTGTGACCCCAGCCTGACCAACGCAGTGTTCTGTTCCAGATACATCACATCTGGTGTAAAGCTGAGGGATCACAAGGGCCGAGCTCTCCTCTTGCCTGGCCAGTGTCCGAGGAGGACTCTGTCCATCCTTCTGCCTCCGATCCCATCTGCAAGTTCCTGAATCCAGCTCCTGGATCTGATTCCCAAGTGCTGCTGAGTCCAGTCCGGGCCGTCCCCGGTGCCACTGGCCCTGCAGTCAGTGGTGACCGATGGCGCTTGGAGGGGTTTGAGGTGTGGGTTTCATAAATATTTGTATGTATTGCATTATTTTCTCCTTTGTACTATTCTTGTTTCATTAAAGGAGTTTTGATTTTCTTTTCTCTGCCTTATTCCCTTTTCCCTTTCCCTGTGGAAGGGGTTAATAGAGAGCATCTGTCACTCATCTGCTGGCTGTCCCAGCCCTAACCCTTGACACTTCTTCACCTATGGACGTGATCACTTCTTAGGGTTAGTTCCAGTACAAACAGCAAGGGATTTGCTGGTTTGTTTATTTTTCTGATTACAAGGGGTATTTGGGATTACATATCGACCTACTGCATTCTGCAGTGCCTTCTAACTAGATATGTTGTAGCTT
>NW_009731300.1:3994-16691 GCF_000703405.1 Apaloderma vittatum | reverse complement strand
CAACCAGTTTTTTACCCAGCGAAGGGTGCATTCGTCCAAGTCGTGGGCTGCCAGCTCCTGGAAAATCTTGCAGCCTGCGGATTGGACAGATGCATCTTGTTCTAACCTGCCTGCCATGACCAAAATATGGTAGAGGTGTGTGGACAGGATGCAGTTTTAGAATCATGGAACAACAGAATAATTTTGGTTGGAAAAGACCTTTAAGACCATTGAGTCAAACAATCAAGCCAGTCCTACCAAGACAGCTGCTAAACCATGTCCCTAAGCACAACATATACTTGTCTTTTAAACACCTCCAGGGATGGTGACTCAACTGCCTCCCTGGGCAGTATGTTCCAGTGCCTGACAATCCCTTCAGCGAAGAAGATCCTCCTAATGTTCAACCTAAACTACCCCTGGTGCAACTTGAGGCCATTTCCTCTCCTCCTGTCACTAGCTGCTTGGGTGAAGGGACTGACCCCCACCTTGTTACAACCTCCTTTCAGGCAGCTGTAGAGAGTGAGAAGGTCTCCCCTTAGCCTCCTCTCCAGACTAAACAGCCCCAGGTCCCTCAGGCACTGCTCATAACACTTATTCTCCAGACCCTTCACCAGCTTCATTGCCATTCTCTGGACAGGCTCCAGCAATTCAATGTTCCTGTTGCACTGCAGCATCCACAACTGAACACAGTATTCACGGTGCTGAGTACAGGGGCATGACCACTTGCCTGTTCCTGCCGCTTGGCCTTGGCTACACTGCTGGCTCATACTCAGCTGGCTGTCCACCAACACCCCCAGGTGCTTCTCCACTGGGCAGTGTCCAGTCAGTCTTCCCCAAGGCTGTAGTGTCGCATGGGGTTGTTGTGACCCAAGCGCTGGACTTGGCACTCAGCCTTGTTGAACCTCATACAACTGGCCTTGGCCCCTCCATCCACAAGTTCCCGTGAAGCACCTTTCCTCATTGGTTCCTTCACCAGCTGCGTCAGGAAGTTATCTTCCAAACACTCCAGGAACCTCCAGGACTGTTTCCCCTCTGCTGTTACATTTCCACCAGACATCTGGGAAGGTGAAGTCTCCCATAAGCACAAGGGTTAGCAAACGTATCACAGAATCACAGAATGTTAGGGGTTGGAAGGGAACTCGAAAGATCATCTAGTCCAACCCTCCAACGTAAGACTTCTTCCAGCTGCTTAGAGAAATTTTATCTATCTCTTCATCCTGGTTGGGTGGCCTGTAACAATCTCACACCATGGTATCTGCCCAGTCTTCCAAGTACCCATCAGCTCTTCACCCAGAGTATGGCTGCATTTGGCTGACAGTGGGTAGCCCAGCCTGAAAGCCACCACTGCTGCTTTTGCCCACAGAACATAACATCTGAATCCACCAGCAGTGATTTGCAGAGGAGGCATGAATTAAGGGAATGCCAGAGGAAGCAAGATGCAGGAATCGAAGGCTGTAGCCAGGCTGTTTCATGAGGTTTGGCTTGAAACCCCACCAGGACAGAAAGCATCCCACCACTATCACCGCCTCAGACCATCTCCACCCTTCAGGGGTACAGCCACCCAAACCACACAACTATTATCATTTTTTCTCCACAAGCTTTATGGTTCACAGGTAGCGCAGACTGTTAGAGCAAATGCTGCGTTTTGCAGAGAAACAATCCTCTGCTCTCCCTGAGAGGCTGCGCACTATTGGTATGGGCTCTCCACGCAGAGCTGTGCAGTCCAGGCATGTAGGCATTTTAGTGCACCACGGCAAAGCAAACACTTAAACAACACACATGCTGTATGATGTGTTAGATGTGCTATTTAAGCCTGCACAATGGTTAATTTAATTACTAGCTTACGAACTCCTAGCTAGCTTTCACAACAGAAACTGTGTGATCAACCTGTCTTGGCTCTTTCGTGTGCCAAGGATGGGAAGCACCATTCAAAACCACGCCGGGCACAAATCCAGAGACCATAGTCGGGTTTAACCCTGTTCGTCATTATTTCAGCTGAACAAACAGTATCTTTTCCATAACTATTTATTTGGTAAGAAACTCACCCCACGGAGTTTCGATGAGAAGGATAAATCATGCAGGGCTTGGGAAGGGATCAGGAGAGCCCGATGTGAGAAATGCACGTGCTCCAGTCCCCGGGGTGTGCTCCCACGGCACGGCGGGTGCTTGGGCACACAGAGCAGCATGAGGAGGGCAAAAAAAAAAAAAGTAAGCAGACTTGTTCTTCGGCACTCCATAAACCCTCTATGCAGACAGGTTTACAGTGCAGGTACAGAGGTACGAGCCCCTCACATCAGTAAGCACAAACCAGCCTCTGGTTAAGGAACGATTCCCAGCAGAACTGTATATATTAATATTTTACATATTGGGGTTGGGGTTACAGAAATTATTTTCCCACCTCCCACCTTCCCACATGTGTGGGTGCCAGCAGCACAGCTTACAGCTGAATTAGCAGGCCACTGATTCAGGAATCAGAAATGGAAGATAAATTTGTGGCCACAGCGAGATGCTCTTAGCAGTATCACCTGCTCCACGTCCTTCCAGCCCAGCCAGCAGCAGCCCTGGCACCCACCGAGGGCTGGATCATTTCAACAGGAACTTTATCCATTAGAACAGCCTCCTTGAAACAACAATATTCTTATCAAGGAGATTGCTTTGAACTTTAAAGCCTCTACAGCAAAGCACTTCAAGTGTTGAAAAGACTGACATCAGAATTTCAAGTTGAATCAAACAGCAGCTTATGAATAGTTTATCACCAACACAAGTAATGAAGTTAAGTGTCTATTAACTGTACTCAGAAAAAGGACACTCAATTTATGTTTAAGTTAATTATAGACTTCCACAGCTTCCAACAGTAGAAGAGGCTATTTAAGTCATGCACATCTAAACAAGAAAAAAGTCTTGACTTAGTTTAAAAACAAATCAGAGGGACCGCGACTTTCTGCATGACATAAACCACAAAACTCAGAAAGACAGTAGCTTTCAGTATCCAAATTAAAAATATTGTGGTTACTGCACAAACATGAAAAGATTAAAAGAACAATATTATTGTCATCAACAGCATAAAAATACTTAAATCCTAGCAGAAACATGCATCTGGTCTCTTCTTAAAAGAGACACAAAGAAGGTAATTGTAACAACACAGCAATTATAGTGACATGGTTGATAGAACGAGTGACTGCCCTGCTCTCCTCCATGAAGAATGACAATTTTATGGGTATGGGGCTGGAAAATGTACCTGCTCTGTTTAAAGAGTTACAGGGGAGCTGCAGCAAAACTGGCTCCTGGTCCTGTTAAAACAAAGATTCCAGACACATCAGTGTCCGCACTCCAGGCAGTAATTTAAAAAGAAATGTGTATGACTTCCAAACCCCGACGGGGGTGACGCCAGGCTGCAGGGGCCAGCTTTGCTTGGCACAGCCACAGCTCTGGGGAATCTCCAGCCGTATGGCCAGAGTTTTCCTACAGCTCAAGTGGCCACCTGAGCAGACACCTACTTGCTTCTCCTTTGGGGAAAAGGCAGTATTTTTTATATGTTTTAATTTTTTTTTTATATTTCTGTCTGAGCAAGAGCCAGGTGCCCCTGAGCCATCCCTGCTCCCCAGCTTACCCTGCTGCAGCACCATCCAGATAGGTGCTGCAGCAGGGAAGCTCTGTTTGGCACGTATTTGGCAACTTCTCTTAGGGGAAGAAATAGCTTTTGGACTAAAAAAGTTTGTCTTATTTTTTTCAGGCTACATCAGTAGATCTGGGGAGGAAAAAAAAAAAAAGAAAGAAAGAAAGAAAAGCTGTATTTTGCTTCTTCCTAAACACTCTGTCCCACTAAAGCCTTTCAATGAGTACAAGCACAGGACCACTGCCACTGGACATACTGGTAATATGGTAATATTTCTTTCCCAAGGGCAAAACCACCACCTCTACAGCATTTCCGCACACGTCAGGAAACAAGTAACTAAGTTTAGCAATCATTAGGCTAATGATAAATCTCTTCTAAGTTTCTTTGATCTTGCAGAGCCATACCTCGAAGGCAGCAGATCATTAAGCATCTAGCAGCACCAGCAAACCCAAACTATCGCTGCTTTAGCAGCTGTTAACTCTTCAAGCTTTTTACCAGTTACTATGGCACCCACAAAACCAGAAGAGCGTTCTAGTACTCCTCCTCCAATCACTGCACTGCACAACCTGTTTGCCTCATCACATAGACACACCGAGGGAGAAGGAGAATCTTTGTCCTGGTGATGCTCCTCTCATGCAGCCTCCAGCCTGAAAGCGGCCTTTGATGGGCTGAGGCTGCTGATCCCTCCACTGCCTGATGAAAAGAGAGTTCCTTTCTTTAAGGAACTCTGGAAAAGGAGCTCTGGAAAAAAAAAAAAGACTGCTTGCTTTATGATGATCTACAAAGAATACATTTACCCCCTAGCTGATTTTCTTAAAGTCCTCACCAGCGAGCAGTAACTCCTCGCAGCTCTCCCAGCCAGGCACCGTCTCTGCAAGGACTGGCAGCACCAGGATCCCCGCAGCAACGCTTGGGTAACCCAAAAGAAATCTGTCAGTGCTTTAAATCCTAGGTTATTTCTGTTCTGCTGTACTGGGGTTATGTTGATTCATTACTCAGCATTAGCTACACTCAAACTAAAGAACTGTGTTTACTGAAGGTGTAACTTTGGCTACCAGTAAAATCTTCTTCCAAATCCTAACGCAAATACGTAGGTGTTTGAGGAACACAAGTCCAGACTCCTCTGAATTTTTTTAGCACCTCATTAAATAGGAAAAGAGATACTCTCATCTCTAACTCTTCAGGCAGAATGCTATCTCAAGCATCAGCACGAAAAAGAAAAGGTGCTGTGTGAGCTTTCATCCTCTGCTTCAAATCGAGAGACTTTCCTGAGGCTTCCCGACATGTCAACACTCCACTACAGACGGTCTCCTCCTTTCTCACACTCTGCATGGAAGCCTCCACGTGCACTTGCATCAACACTTACAGGATGACTCTATCACATAGTGAAACTTTTTTCTTCTTTCTTTCCAATGCAAATTTTCTCTTTTTAATAAGACAGTTTTATGTTGGTGCAATGTCCAAGAAACCACATAATCATATTTCCAGTATATACCTGGTTTTCCACAAGTAACCAAACCTTCATTAGGATTTTGGTAATTTCAGAAGACTTTGGGCAACATCAGAAAAAAGGAGACCTCACTATCCCCATGCAAACACTACATGTAGAAAAGCACATAGACAAGGTGCCTGGAAAATGTGTTTATAACAGCAGTAATAGTTGTTCTTTTAAGTTTTTAATAAATAATGGCAAGCTGCTGGAAGATGACTACAAGTTAAAGTAATACAACTGAAGAGAACACACTCTCTACCATTGGTTACAATTCTTTGGAGTTTTGGTTTTGTTTTTTTTAATCTTTATTGGGACTGATGTTACGAGCAGCCAGCTAAAGCTATTATGGATGAGAACTTAGATAAAAAACTTATCCTGGAAATGCTGGATTTTCCTGCTTGGAGAGAGCAGCAGAGCTGTACCTCCACGGGAGGCCACACACCAGTCACCCAGACCCTAACCCACAAGTTATCAAAGAAGAAGTTACCAAAACAAAGGGGAACTCTTCCTCTCACAAATCTGCATCCCAGAGGGATGCAGCAACCACCTGGTCAGCACTTGCTGTCAGCAACTCTGGCCTCCTTGCTGCTACCAAATGAGTCACACCCCAAAGCAAACCCTTCCTCTGCCTTCAAAAACAGATTTGCTGAGCTATCTCGGACAAAAAGCCTAATTTTGGCTATTAAAGTTCAAATACCGGACTTCTATTCTCTTTCAGATTAGCGTAAGTAAGGTCTGGCACACCCAATGCCACCGGTGACAAGCGACAACTTCCAAAAAGAGACAGCATGTCACTGGCCCCGACAAGAAATCTGAGCGCAGGCAATGAGCAGAGCGTGTCGGTCCCCCTGCGAGCACAGCCTGGGAGACGTGGTTCAGTCACAGCCCCTCGCTGCTTCCCCATCTGGACACGTTTCTGAAGGTGTGGGAGAGGTTCCACGAAGGTGGCTGACCCAGCAGACCAACAGATTCACATCAAGGTGCTAAATTTACTATACAAGCCAACCCCATGACAAATTTCTTCTTTGCTCTGCCCAGGAAATGATGGATGTCCCACAGCCTGGGCCACCAAGCTGACATTTGTGAGTGGGTTCAATCCCTGCCCTGCCAGATGACTTCCTGCATGACAACGATATCTCCGCACTTTAATGTTTTATTTGAAATAGGAAGACCAGGGCTTCCACATTCTGCAGTATTATAAGTTTAAATATACAAGACCCTGAGAGGAATTGAGGAGCTTGTGGTAGTATTTTGAGCGCAGCCTTCTGGCAGACACTGAAGAGAATCATAGAATCGTTCAGTTGCAAAAGATCTTTAAGAACAAGTCCAACCATTAATATGGCAATGTCAGGTCCACCATTAAATCATATCCCTAAGCACCTGTCCCGGTCTGAGCTAAACGGAACCAATTCCATTCAGTGATTTTAACTTTTTAGCTCAGTCTCTTCTAAGATGCTGCACTTTCTGAAGTGAGCAGCATGTCTGTGCAGACAGTGTCTGCTGCTAGAAGTGATAACCACTGATGTTTATAGTCACTGCCAGGGCTGGGCAGGCACAAAGGCTCTGGCCGACACCGGCTCCTGCAGGGACCGAGGCCACTGCTGGGTCTCGTGTGCCACACTGTGGGGCCGGCCAGGAAAAGGGTCCCCAGGAAGGGACAGGTGGCACCTTGGGTGAGGAGCAGACAGGACAGGTGACCAGCAGCAGCATCCCGTCCCACGGGTAAAGCTGAGGGACCACGGCGGTTAAGGCCTCTTCTTCACGGGCCGGTGTCCGAGGAGGACTCCGCCCCTTCTTCTGCCTTTGGTCCCGACCCCGAGTTCCCAGATCCAGCCCCCGTGCCCGGATCCCCTCTGCCGCTGAGCCTGGGGCTGCCCCGGTGCTGCCGGCTCTGCCACGCTCCTGGGGACTGATATCAGGGGGGAAGTTGGGTTCAGTACTAGTTTTGCATATAGTTCATTATTTTTGTTATTTCCTTATTAGTACTATTACGGTTTTATTAAAGCCATTTTAGCTTTCTTTTACAATCTGTAAGTCTCTCTACCTTACTCCCTTTCACCTCCTCTAGCATCCTGGGCCACCTCCACCCCAGCACAGAGGCTCTCGGCAGGAACCACAAGTGGCACAGTCCACATGGCCACTGCGACATCCCGAAGCCGCCCTGCGCACAGGCTGTCCTGCTGCTTCGCCCACTCAGAGCCTGGCACAGCCAGTTCTACCCAAGGTGCCTCTCTGCACTCCCAGCAACGATGGTAACACGGGGATTTGGGGCTCTCTGCGCGCGGGGTATCTGTGCAGAGACTGGCTGTTGTTTTCACAAAAAGAGCTAAGTGGTGCAAACAGACCAGGGACAGAAAATAGCCAAAGGCTACCAAAAAGAAGAAAGGCTGGGGTGAGCAGCTCTGGGGCAAGCAGTACACCTTACAGCACAGGCAGAGGGCACAGAAAAGCATCTCAGACATTTCACCTTGTTAGGCTGAGTGGCTGGAATTAGCCACAAGACAAAACCCAAACTCATTGACCAACTTCTCCAAACCATAACACTAGAGTAAACAAGGAGCAGCAGGCTGGAGCAGGCAGGGTGCTGCCTTCTGCTCTAAGCTCTCGGTGAATGGAGCTCCAGTGTGGTGCCAGTGTGCACCACCACTTGTCACCGCAAAAGGGAAATCTCAGCGCCAACTGCTTAAGGTCCCCTCTGTAGCCCCTAGAAAAGAATGGGTACCTCTGGAGAGCAATTCATCCAGCTGGCACAGGTAGGTGACATAACCATTTGAAGACAGTCATCTCTGCAGTGACAGCACAGGAATACTAGACTTTTAGATTAAGACACAGCTCCAAAATGACAAGCTTGAAGGGTTGAGCCTCACGCTTACTAAGCCATGTTAGCATGAAACACTTTTCTCCTTTTCCAAGAGGAAAAAAAAAGCAAAGAAGTGGAAGAAAAAAAAAAGAGATCATAAAATCATAGAATGTTTTGGGATTCCACCCCCCATTTTTCATATCAACAGTGGTAAGCAAAGTTTCTGTAGAATGCATCCTGCTGTCTGCAACGTGTGAGAACACCACCAAGTGCCCCCAAATAACCCTTTCTACCTCTTTTCTTTTTGTCATGGTTTAACCCCACTGCCACCTCAGCAGCTGCTGAGAGCCTTTTGGATGGCTGAGCCATTTCCAAAGGTTTACATGATGATAACAAAACAAATCTGGCCCCTCTAGCATGGGGACAAGCCTCCAGGAGCAGTTTTGGCAAGAGCTGGAGGAAATCACAAGCAGGATAGCGTTCCCACAGCTCTTAGACCCACTGAGGCTGGGCAGTTTGGTTTCCAATCATCGCAGCCACAGGCAGGTCACGCTGGTACCTCAGTGCTTCGCCAGGGCCAGGAGGACCGGGGCAGGATGGGGACAGCGCCCGCTGCTGCCCCACCAAGAGGTCCCTTTGCCCACAGGGCTGCCGGGGCCGTCACCACTCCCACAAATGCATCAGCACCTTCTAAGCAAGTTTTCATACTCCTCAGTTTCACACCTCCTGGAGCATCTCCTCCAGGACACAGCTTAATTAAACAGCTTCCTAAAGCAAGGCAAGCTGCTACTTCCAGCTGCCACCCCCAACGGAGCTGAGGAATCTCTTCATCTTCCCAGAGTGGTGGCAGAGGGCTGTAACTCACACCTCCCTGGGGACACCAGCAGCCAAAGCCAGCCCAGGGGCTCCTTCCCACCAGGCCCAGCTGGCAGAAGCGTTTCCAACGCCTTTTGCCTTGTGGCTTGTGATGGGTGCCAGCAGAATCCTGCCACGGGTCACCTTGAGGGGGAACTGGGAGCTAAAATGCCACGGTCGCCCTCCGAGACCCCAGGCCTTTGCTACTGGGCAGAACTGGGGCTGCTGGGCCGGAGCCAGCACGATCCTACGCCACCAAACCCCTCCAGAGTTTCACCAAGCTGTGATATGTGTAGCCTCAGTCCTAGCTGAAGTGCTGGGGCTTGTCCTGAGGAGGAACAGGCATGTACCCTTCTGTGCACAGGGGTGTGCAAGGTTCACAAATCATGCAGTTGAAAGCACGGGCATAGACAAGCCCTTCTTTTCTGATTTTTTCCAGTTTTAAAAGAAAACAAATTTCATCTCTCATTTTATAGTTTAAAGAGCAAATATACCAAAAAATAATAAGGAATACTGAATCGCTATCTCCTTTCCAAAACACTCAGAGATAATCAACCATGTTCACATTAAATGCTTTATTTCAGATTTATTTACTTTTACTTCCTACAAGCTTAACACCACTGTAATGAGTTAAACTGATTCCACTGTGCCTGTCAAGATCAGGGAGCAGATCCTCTTGGAGAAGCTGCTGGGGCACATGGACATAGAGGAGGTGACTGGTGGCAGCCAAAGGCAAGTTATGTCTGACAAACTTGGTGGCCTTCTACGATGGTGTTACAGTCAGTGGATAAGGAAAGTACAACTGATGTCTTCTACCTGGACTTGTGCAAAGCATTTGGCACTGTCCCGCACAACATCTAGGTTCCTAAAATGGAAGGACACAGGTTTGATGGATAGACCACTCGATGGATAAGGAATTGGTTGGATGGTCACACTCAAAGAGTTGCGATCAACAGCTCAATGTCCAAATGGAGACCAGGGACAAGTGGTGTCCCGCAAGGATCGATACTGGGACCAGTCTTATTTAACATCTCTGTTGGTGACAGAGACAGTGGGATAAAGTGCTCCCTAGCACGTTTGCCGATTGACGCCAAACTCTGGAGTGGTCGACATGCTGGAGGGCAAGGATGCCATCCAGAGGGACCTCAACGGGCTGGAGAGGTGGGCCCAGGCCAGCCTCAGGAAGTTCAACAAGGCCAAGTGTAAGGTTCTGCCCCTGAGGCAATCCCAAGCACAAACAGAGGCCGGGCAGACAGCAGGTTGGGAGCAGCCCCGAGGAGGAGGACTTGGGTGCGTTAGTTGTCGAGAGGGTCAACATGAGCCGGTGGCATGCACTTGCAGCCCAAGAAGCAACCCGTGTCCTGGGCTGCATCAAAGGGAGTGTGAGCAGCAGGGCGAGGGAGGGGATTCTGCCCCTCTGCTCTGGTGAGGACCCACCTGGAGCACTGCGGCCAGTTCTGGAGCCCACAGTACAAAAAGGACATGGATCTGCTGGAGTGGGTCCAGAGGAGGCCACGAAGATGCTCAGAGGGCTGGAGCAGCTCTGCTGCGAGGACAGGCTGAGGGAGCTGGGGTTGTTCAGCTGGAGAAGAGAAGGCTCCGGGGGGGCCTAATAGCAGCCGTCTCATACCTGAAAGGGGCTACAGGAAAGCCAGAGAAGGGCTTGTTACAAGGGCCTGTAGTGACAGGACAAGGGGCAACGGCCTGAAACTGCAAGACAGGAGATTTAGAGTAGATATAAGGAAAAATTTCTTCCCCACAAGAGTGGTGAAGCACTGGCACAGGTTGCCCAAGGAGGCTGTGGCAGGCCCATCCCTGGGAGTGTTCAAGGCCAGGCTGGACGGGGCTTGGAGCAACCTGGGCTGGTGGGAGAGAGGGGTTCCTGCCCACAGCAGGGGGGCTGGAACGAGGTGATCTTCAAGGTCCCTTCCAACCTTAAGCATCCTGTGATTCTATGACGAAGCCGAAGGCTCCAGGAGGACCTGGACAGCCTGGTAACACCGCTGCTTTGTCCTTCAGCAATACCCTGTAACAGCTGCCACAAGTCCTCAGCAGGCAGGAACAGCGACTGCACGCAGGGTCAGAACAACACCTCGCCACCTCGCTCTGGAGGCTGTCCTCACCGTACACCAGTACGCTTTTCAGTACTATGCACAAGTCCTCCAGGTCAGTGCAAGTTAGGGGGCTGGTTAGCTCAGTCAGTTGAGCGTGGCGCTAACGCCACGGTCACGGGTTCAATTCCCGTTCACTCCCCACGTGTAGTCTGATCTAGTCGAGAGGTGGCATCCCTGGCGACAGGGAGGCTGGATTAAAATGATCTCTAAGGTCCCTTCCAGCTTAGGCCATTCTATGATTCTATAAGATAACATACTTCAATTTTCACCTTAAAACTAGCAGCTAGAACAAAACACTCTTGGACAGCACTAATAATAGCCACTACTTGATAAATAGTATTTTCAAAAGTTATTTCTCCCCCCCAATAAAATTAGATTTTATCCTGTATCTGTCTATATCAAGGAAAAAAAAACCTTTTTCCCTTTGGCTTACTCACACATTAATTATGTACTGGCACTCTTACAAATCTAAACATACGTATTGCTTAGCAGCTTTAATCCTGAATTATTTCTCCCTTTCCTGCAATACAAAGCTTAACTTGACTAGCAAAGGGGCCAACTGTTCAAACAACCAAGCTGTTCATTTGTAATTCAGACAAGGAACATTCTTAAAGTTCTCATGTTTATTATGTTTCTAGCCTCTGAGAATCTCAGCATTTCAGGCACCAGAGCTCAAAACCTCAAGGAATGAATTAAACTGACCTTAAAATTCAGCCCTTCAGGGAAAAAGATGTAAGGAATACTTAGCTACAAAAATAGTGTATTTTCTTGCAGAACACGTGGTATGAAGGTGTATTTGTTGAAAAACATCACCGGTTCCTACCCGACTGCTACTGCTTCCACCTCCTGAAGGCTGGGATCAGCAAAGCTAATTTCCAAGTCCTGGAGAAGGCGAAGATTAAGATGACGTAGAGGTCCTTGGTAGGATAAAGTGCACCCACAAAACAGTGCTGCCCTTCCCTCTGTGGGTCCCTCTTACGGCACAGGTCAGGAACACAGATCACTGCCAGAAAGAGAGGCACTGGCGAGAGCAGCTTTGAGGAGCACTCGGGGGTTCCCAAGTCCAGCCTGTGCAGATGCCCACAAAGCTAATGCATTTTCCGAACTGGAAAAAATCAGTTACCTAAAAATAGGTCCATGACCCAAACAAACATCCCAATGCCATTTTATAACGGTAAAAGAAACAAGCACAGAAAATTCACATACAAAAACATGTGCAGTGATCTTAATGACTTCCTTATGCTCCTCTGACAATTTTCATATCGTAGAGCTGGGTACTTTGTCCTGTAACTGCCAGTAAAAACAAAGTCATGCCATCGCTCTGGTCATCACCCGGACCCCCTGCCCTGCAGTGAAGATGTCACAAAAAGGCTAACCTTGATGCACCGCTGCACTGACCCCACTTTGGCAGCAAAGACATTGATACTGGTTTGTTTTAACAAGTTAAAAGGAAAACTTAGCAGTGCCATATCCACTCCGGTGCCCAACATTTGGCTCCCAGTTGCTGGATTTTAATACACAAGCTTGCAGTTTGAGGTAGAAGCTTCTCAAGGCTCACGTGCTGGAGGAGTAAGGAGCAATGGCTTTAATAAAGAGTTCATCATCTACTGCTGTCCAAGGACCAGCATTAACCACTAAAAAATGAACCAGAATAACGGAGGTGTCAGCAAATTAATCACGCAGGACTGCAAGGGCTGATTAAAGTGAAGGAAAAATTAATCTCTGACAGAGAGACCCAGTTGGATCAGATCACGGGAGCAAGACAGCCACTGCCCGCACATGCCTCAGTATCTCAAACCACAAAGTCTTCAAGGTGGAAGGTGAGGAAACAGAAGGTCAGG
>NW_009731300.1:0-3963 GCF_000703405.1 Apaloderma vittatum | reverse complement strand
GGGAAAAGAGGTGAAAAGAGGCCCCATGTTATTAACAGCACTTGACTACAATATAACAGTGATCAGATCTCCTTTCCCAGCCACGGACCAGAACGATCCTCCACTCACGTTGCAGATCCTCACCCAAACAGCAGCTGAAGCACTGCCTCGGCAGGCATCCGACGCCCGGGAGAACACAACCCACTAGTGGTGCAAGAGGGCTCCTTCTGATGGGAAACCCAGAGCTGCCCCAGTAAGGACCCAGTTCCCAGATTGCTCTGTCTGCTCAGGAGTTTATTTCTCCCTAGTTAGCTTTGCTAGTAAAGCAAAGCTAATTAATGAAGTAAACGTTTTTTTCACCACTAATAGTTTGTGTGATTAGGACTTTCAGAAACAAAATGCAGGGGCAGTTGCATTCAAGCAGCTTGTGCCAAGCACAGCTCCTGAGAAAACAAACACTGGCTGCTTCTCAGTGATGCCAGGACAGGGACCCAAACGACACCCCAGAGCTGCCCCAGCACAGGCAGAGCCTGGCAGATACAGCCCCATATCCCTGTGGGTGTAAGAGCACAGAAAGCAATCTCCATTCACAATGAAACAAGGCTCCAGGGGATGCAGGCTTGTACCGTTTCCATATTATTGTATGGAGATGAGGCAAAGCAGACAGCTGCCAACGGAAGGTGTAACGGGTGAGGGAACCAGATCTGAATCCCAGTCATTCAAAGCCTTCATGGGCAGTTTTCCTCAGGTCCCCTACAAACACACCTGAAGCCCAACCTGAGGTTCCCGGAGAATGCAGCAGCAGTGACACCTCACTGCCGACCCGTGCTGGTCTGCACAGAGGGCAACCCAGTCAAAAATCGTAAAGAGCAACAGCGTCAGTGTCAGTTAACTTCATTTAATGAAAAACAGGCTGGCAAGCAAGTCTACTATTTTTATTGAGATAAAATTTTAAAACCTCTGACCAAAACAGCTGATGGTGCACATAACACTTCTGTAACTCATTTGACATAACCCCAGACAATGCTCTGACAAGGAATATTGCCAATAGAAAAAAACAACAAAACCTGCATTAAACAGGTTAGACTCGGGCAGCCGACACATTGCAGCGAGTACCTGGAAAGAGAAACAAACCCTACCAACTGAAAGTAATATCTGCAATAACTCCACAAGGAGCCTCTCTTGCCCCTTTTAGAGGGGAGGGGAGGTGCAAAAGATCCCAGGGCTGGAAGCTGCGGCTGGACAAATTCATGCTAAAAATAACCGTCAACGGGTGAAAACAATAACGGCAGGGTGACGGCCAGCACATCCTGCATGGTGGCAGCGTTCAGCTGCCTTCACCGCTGCACCAAGTTCCTCCAAAACACGTGCTCTGGCACAAAAACCGGCTGCTGGGGGATTGCAGGGGTGAGCACCTTCCGGGGTCTGCGATACTGCAGCGGTCAGACCGGGGAGCAGCTGTCCTCAGCTCTAAAACACACACCAGTGCCACATCTCTACACCTCGCCAAATGGCTCCTGCACTTTTGAGCGTAACGGAACTCAGATCTGACATAGGCAGAAAAAGATAAAAGTTTAACCACTCACTAGAAACACCCGCTTTGAACAAGTCAAAGTCAGGAGAAAATCTGATTTTCCTTTGAGTTCAGTTACCAACTTTTAATTTTCCTCCATGGATAAAATCAGTCATTTCTAACTCTTATGTAAAAAAGAATTCTTAGTAATCAGAAACATACACTAATCCTTGATAAAGCATGCCAATGCACCCCTTCAGTGTGCACAGGAATCTCTGCAACCGAGTCTAACGAACAAATGCTGCTTAAGCTATCTACAAACAACACTTCCCTGCATCTCCTGAAAAATGTCATTATTCCACGGAAAAGTGGCTGGTGCTGACAGGGTTTTTTTATCATTAAAATAATTTCATATATAAAAAAAAAAAGAAAAAGAAAAGAAGAACCCTTCACTTTCAAAAATCTGTCAAAAATGAACACTTTCACTTTCAAAACTCTGTCAAGCACCTACCTCTGGTTCACAGCAAGAGTCTGAGCTAACACAGACAAACACGCAGCCAACATAACCCTCATTTTGTGCTTCCAGGAAACACACCAGGAAAAGTGCCATGTGCTGTCAGAGGATATCCGCTGTGCTGCACAGGGAGCTCCAAAAGCTATAAAGCAAATGGCCAAGTGATCTCGGAAGATGCATTAACTTTAAGTTGCAGCAGCAGAGTGCAACAAGCAGTGCCAAACTTCCCAGCTACTCCAGCTACACCTCGAGTTACCCGTGTTTGGAGCAAATAAATCCCTTACCGGCCGTGCTCACCTATACAGTTTGTGTTTCGAGTTGTAACCAGGAAGGTGCCACATGTGCTCTGCAGGTTTTTAAACCCCAAAGTAACTAGAACATACCAGTTGTGAAAAACCAGGGGTTCCTCTTATGCAGGAAAAGCCCACCTGTAGATTTTATTAAAGAGACCAGGTCTCTGGACTGCTCCCTGCTTGGCTTCTGCTCAGAGAGAAGAGCAAGTGAGCAGCTGAATCACCAGGGCTGCCACACTTCTGCACGGCCTCCAAAAATAACTCATCTGGAAATTCCTTGGAGGCATAAACCTTGCTCCATCAGGACTGCAGAGATCCAGTTTCCTTAATGGAACGGACTGGATGCAGACTGGCCTAAGGATTTAGGATCACATATAAAGAATATAAAAAGAAACTTCTTGCAGAACAGCTAGCATGCGGTCAGTATTAAGGAAAAAAAAAAGTCACATAAATCATCACGTCATCAAGACGAAACAATTTCCCTGCCCAGGAATCAGACACCGAGTTCCCGATCATTCTCCTGATACTGCAGTTCCAGGGACTTGCCCTGTTCTCACCACCCAGCTCTGTACACAAAGTTAAATGCTTTCTTAGCAATGCTGCCGTGGCACCTTTCATCTGTATTCATGCGAACGCCCAGGCCTGCACCCTCCATGTTCACCAAAACCGCTCCATGAGCTCCAGGCCCTGGGTCTTCAGCCTGAAAAGCTCAGTGAGGGAGCAGCCTCGCACCCGCGCAGCAGCAAACACAGCAGCACCTCCCCATCACAACTAGGGTTGCCTTTCTTGACCTGACCCGGCCCGTCATCTCTTGTGGAAGTCTGCACCACGCGGGACCCACCGGAGCGGACCCAGGCTGCAGATGATGGCCGCGGAGATGCCGACAGCTCTGCTGGCCGCCGAGCAGAAAGGCTTGCTCAGATGGGCTGGCCCACACCCAGGCCGGCCAGGCTTCAGCTTTGCTAGGAGTTTTCCCCTTCAGAAGCTAATTTAATTCTTCACCTGCAGAACTCACAGGATGCAATTCACTGAGTTTGGGGTATTTTTTTGTTAGCAAGCAAGAACTCAACACTGCTGCAATGGAAAGGCGCACAACTGAGGATTTCTGTTTCACTGCTGACAATTAAAAGCCCGTTTCATCAAGCAGGCTCCCAGCTCTGACCTCAGAGGCTGTGACAAGGACATACAGCAGACACCAATGCCCACAGTGGAGTCACCAATCTCCGGCCCTCTGCCGAGGCTGGCCCTGGCAGCAGCGTGCCACCAAAGCCTGGCTCCCAGGGGAAAACCCATCCTAGTCCAGAGGGGCTCACAGCTTCTCCTTTCTTTTTTTTTTGGGCTGGGTTGTTGGCTTCTAGGGTGGAGGGGAGGGAAACAAGAGGGAGAACAGCAGAGCTGGCTGTTGGGTCTTTGCTCTTCAGGATCAGGAGGTAAGAAAAACTCAGCCCCGGAGCAGGACGAGGGCAGGAGAGGGGCGACGCAGTCCTGGGGATCCCACGCCCCCAGCCCACTGCCTCTCCAGCCAGGATGCTTGCCTAGGAACGTCCTTAATAAAAATAATAATAATTAAACGTCGGTGTTTTCTGCACACACCGAGTCACGATCCAAAAGTGACTGCAGAACACGCTCATTAGCGAATAGCTGGATCCCATTGCAAAAACAAA
>NW_009731299.1:0-34117 GCF_000703405.1 Apaloderma vittatum | reverse complement strand
CAGTCTCCCTTCCCCCGCCGCCGCTGTGCGGCCTGGCGCGGGCCAAGGCTGCCCTGCCACACGCGTGGCGAGGGGTGAAGGCCTCTCCCCGGCCGACGTTCGCCGTAGGCTCCTCATAGACGGTGGTGATTGCTGCGGGCAGCAGCCCCCTAAAACAACAACAAGCCGTGATGAGTGCCAGGGAGCAAGCAAATTAGCTTTCAGCCAGGGATTCACAGTTTGACTTCAAATGCACCTTAGAAGGTGCTGAGTTGCTCATCCATACGGTGAAGCCAAGGCTCAGTCGGTGTTTCTCTCCTCAAGCCCCGACACTGGTGCTGTGTTCTTTGTCCACTTTCACCTGATCCAACCTCTCCACACCTTGCCCAAAAAACCCCAAACCCTGCTACTCTTGACCAGTCCTCAGTAGCACTCAACCTGCTCTAGACCTTATAAGATTATAATGATTTACCCAAAAAGTGTGAAAATGTCCATTTCCAAGACTGTTTCATTAAAATCCTTGTTAATTTGTATCCCTGTAGAGATCCTCCATCACATTAAGCAGGCAGCCCATGAAAATCCTATCATCATTTATAAACACACAAGAAACCCAGCTCTAAGAAACATTTCTCTAACTAGTGGTCTCGCTAACAGCTTTCCTCACTTTGCTCTCTTGACATGTTAGATTACCCCAGAAGCTCTTAGAATAGCATTTGTCTGTTACTGCACATTTGCCAGAGCCCAGCTTGAAGCATGGCAGTGTAAATAATAAATCCCCAACGAAGGTCTTGCCCAAGACAGTAATGGAGCCTGAATGACAAGTTATTTGTTACGGAACAAAAATAGTGCGTGTGTGTTCTGAACAAAAGACAGCACACGCATCAGTTTGGAGATCTGGCAGTTATAAAAGCCAGAAGATGTGCACGACGGGTGCGTTCTCTGCAGAGCTCACCTTTGTCAGACAGCTCTGGCAGGCCATGGCCTTCGGGAGAGCCTTTGGTTTTGAGTCTTTTCCCTTTTCTCACACCATGAGTACCACGAGATCTCTGCTTATTGCCGACAGGAAAGAATCACCTTGAAGCAGAAAATATTTAGATTTGCATTTACTTGTTTTCATTCCCTCTCTGGAGCAGATGATGATTTCACTGAATGCTTTTCCTCTCTATAGATGAGGACTAGAACTATTTGTGAACAGAAAACATTTTTTGTCATTTGGAAATCCAGCCCAGTGTAACAGGGAAATCACCAAAACAAGGAGGGTATGTTTTATGTTGTCTATACCACTTGCAACTCTGGCTACATTATTCATTCATGGAGACAGAAAAATACGCCAGAAGAAAAACCTAAAATTGGTTACAGCCAGATATTGCCTTTTCATCCCAGCAGTCCCAACCCCTGTATACAAAAGGAGGTCCTGCTGTCTCCATGAGCAGACCGTAACACGTCCTGTCCAAACCTGCTGC
Organism: Apaloderma vittatum; assembly: GCF_000703405.1. Taxonomy (NCBI): domain Eukaryota; kingdom Metazoa; phylum Chordata; class Aves; order Trogoniformes; family Trogonidae; genus Apaloderma; species Apaloderma vittatum. The sequence goes on along the minus strand of NW_009731299.1, from coordinate 32,675 downwards.
GAACTGACAGCTAGTTCCTTCTGCTTGCAGAGCCTGAATGCATAGATGCACAAATGTGGTTACACAAGTTTGTAAAAGATTACACAGAATCATACCACCCTTTAAAAAAAGGGTGCTTACCAAGAACACACTTTGATCTTCTCAACTAACTGCAACCAATATCCTAAAAATGAAAAAAATAAAGAATTTTGACTACTTATTTTTCCAAACCACTGTGGTATCAGCTAGGCCCACAGCCATTGATTTTACATGGAGCTCATAGTAAATTGCAATTTGGCATGCGATAATTAATGTCTACACTAGATTTATCCCAGTTATGAACTACTACACTGGTCTCATTGGAATTGACCCCTCAAACTACCCTCGCTCAGGAGAATCTGATTGCTGAGGAATTTTCTAAAGCAGGAGAGGGGTGAATACCTGGCCCACCACTTTGAATGTTCTGCTGCTGCTGAAGGAAGCAAAGAAATTTCTACTGCAATAGTATTTAATTCTACTTGTCACTTGTAACCCTCCAAAGACTGTCAGAATATGTATCAGAAAAGAGCAAAGATTCTCAGTCAAAAACAGAAACTGTGGAGAGAGAAAAATAAGGGGGAAAAAATGAGACAGATCTCTACATCAGTGTCTTCCCTTTTCTTGGGAAGAAGAAGTAAAAGATGTGTCGAGGAAAGAAAATGGAACCTTCAGGTTTTATGTAGTTACACTCCTTTCTGACACTTTTAGGCAAAAAATGTAAAGAACCACCAAAAAAATATTCTTGGCTAGTCTTTATGTTGGTGTGAAGGACTATTTGGTTGTACTAACAGTGATTTAGAGAATAGCTATGAAGAGAAGTTCAAAGGTACAACAATTACAATCTAATTCCCCTCTGCCTAAGTTAAAAGTGGGAAGAAATTAGCCCAGCACCTCGTCAAACACTGTGAAGGACAAGAATCCACCCCTGGATCTACCTTGGCACAATGACAACAAACATATATCATTAAAATGCCTCCAGCAATGTGCACAGCAATTCGAGGCTAAATTGACAAACCTGTCCCAATATGAAAAAACTAAAACGAAAGAACTTTTTTTTTTTTTTTATCACTGCTTTGTGAAGCACAAATGAATTTTCTGGAGCTGCTTAGTCGAGGCTTCCATGAGCACATCAAAAGATTTTTGTTGACTGCATTCTGTGTGTAAGGGGCAGACGCGGAGCTGTGGCAGCATTGCCCGCGACGGGGGACTGCAACCAGCCGGTCTGAACAAACTCGAGCGAGTTCTGAAACCAGCGTCAGCCTGGAACACATGGGACAGCTACGCATTCCGCCCTGCAGAAGACAACCCACATGGCTGTCGTCTGTGGGCTGCAGCGAGTGTTTTGCCAGCAAGGAAAGACTTTGAACAGTCGGGGGGAATGCTAAAAGTAAATGTCTGCACTTCTGAATAGCCACACACTGGGAGTATCACTTGAGTCGCACTGGGAGTATCACCTCTTTCATGTAGCACTGCTTTTTTCCTGCTCCCTCTTGGCACGGAAGATGGGATCCATACTGCCAGAGAAAAGGACATGAACAATGTCCATGGACAAATGGATGATAAAGGGCCTCTTTTAGAAGCTATGGTAGGGGACAGTGAGGTCATGGGTTCATTCTGGAGGGTGGGGAGAGAAGCAAAAGTCCTGGAAAGACAGGGAACAACAGGCATCGCTTTTTACTGAAGATGAGGATTATCTCTTTGGAGAGAGAAGGCAGGCATGTCCTCACGCAGCTATCTTGTCTGGGAAATGACACAGTTCTAGACAGATCATTTTCAAGTTTATTTAACTTACAAAGAGACTGTGAAAAAACACAGAGCATCAGAACAAATTTAAACCATCTGTTTGATCATCTTGAAAACTGTAAACATTGTCATTGAGAAAATAATCTTTCTTCAGAGTAACAATGCGCACAGATTTGACTAAAATCTGGGTAAAAAAGAATTTCCACTAAGTCAGATGGAAATTATCCGGAGCACCAATCAATACTTAAATTATTTTGAGTAATTCTTCTTTCATCAGCAGCTCCCAGGTGTACCCAGGAACGTATGCTCCTCCAGGTCCCTTTCCCACCTCCCTGCGCACTCATCCTGCCCAGCACCATTGCAATTAATCACCACACTGTTTATCTATTTAAAGTCCTTGTGCACATGCCCCATACTTTTTTTTCCCCCCATACAGTTTCTGTAGCACCCATATTTATTCTTTTCTGAAAGTACCAAAGTTTTAAATAACTGCATTGCAAAGGTGCGGTCAGAAAATTGAATATTTTTGCCTTACCTGCATGTTGTACTTTTAAACTATTTCTTATGATCCATAATACATAACTAAGAGAGGATGCCTGCCTATAAAGTGGAGCCACCAAATTTGCTCTTTCTTCTCCTAACTCAGAGCCACTTACCAGCAATTTCAGTGGTCTGAAATAAGAGAAGAAAACAGTTCATGTTAACCCCCACTAGCCACACTGCTATTTCAGCCTGATGTCTTTTTGAGCAGCCTGTTTGTTGCTCACAATATCATTAATTTCCTAGATAAAAAATAAAATCCAATACATATACAACATTGACATTAATCTAACGCAGCATTTAAGAAACAGTGCCAAGCCTAATGCATATTAACAGCCTTGGATTTACAGATACGAACATTCAGAACAGTAGCAGGAACTACTTTCAGAAAGTGATCGGTTACACCCACACATCCCACATCAACTCATGTTGATTAAAATACATAAATCTTGCAGAAGCTGATCATTTTCAGCGCCATTAACAGCATGGATGGGCTAGCTCAGCAGAGACCAGCTGGGGTCTGCAAGCCAGACCCAGCCTGCAGGGTATCTCTGCCTGGCCCCTTGGCTCTTTCCCCAGGAGGAGATGGGGAACGGCTGCTGGGGCAACGCGCGTGGTGCTGATGGCTCGGTGTTTCTTTCTGTCCTCATCCAAAGCCCAATCCAAAGGGCCACGAGCTGTTGCTGAGTGAAAAAGGGGCAAGGCACAGACACGTGTCCCTCTTGCACCTCTCCCTTTGTTGGGAGCAACCTCCTGCTGCCATTTCAGGACAGTGGCTGTGAGTGAGACACGCTGGATGGGAGTGCAGCTGCTCAGCTCCCCAGATGAGGCCACCACAAGTTGGGTCCCGAGATCTCTCCTACCAGGACAGGCTGAAAGATTTGGGGTTGTTCAGCCTGGAGAAGAGAAGGCTCCAGGGAGACCTTATAGCGGCCTTCCAGTACCTGAAGGGGGCTGTTTACAAGGGCATGTAGCGACAGGATGGGGGGCAATAGTTTTAAACTAGAGCAGGATAGATTTAGATTAGATGTTAGGAAGAAGCTCTTTACAATAAGGGTGGTGAAACACTGGCACAGGTTGCCCAGAGGGGTGGTGGAGGCTCCATCCCTGGAGACATTCAAGGTCAGGCTGGATGGGGCTCTGAGCAACCTGATCTAGTTAAAGATGTCCCTGCTTACTGCAGGGGGTTGGACTAGATGACTTTTAAAGGTCCCTTCCAACCCAATGCATTCTATGATTCTGTGATCTCTCTCACCATAAGCCACAATGTATCCCAGCCTGAAAATATTATTCAACCTTAGAGAAACTACCAAAACATTTTGAGCCATTATGGCTCAAGTCCTTCTGTCACTGATTACAGCACAAAGCTCTCAAGTGTTGCAAAGTCTTGTGTTCACATCTGTGCTAAACTAACCAAGACGAAAAGCAGCATAATGTCATCTTACCCAACAGAATCATGAACAATTTGAGGCATTGTTCACAGCAACATGAAACGCAAGGAGGGAGGTTTGGCACCTTTTTCATTGCTGGTCACATTCAGCCATCTATTAAGTCATTCACACAAAATCATGTCTGTTTCTGAAGAGTCTTTAGAAATGAAACTTAGGAAAAACTAAAATCAAGACTACAAAGCCCATATTACTCCTATTAAATACCAACACAACATGGAACAAGCAGACACAGAAGTGCAAACAGACAACAGCACCATAGAATAAGTGAACCCCAAGTTAAAGAATCAGATGCTGCAAGGCTGACCATAAATTTTAAAGTCAGTCAGGAAGAAACATGGGATGGTTTCTTTATAGCCTTCAAAAAGGAAAAAAACCCCAAAACACAGATAACTGAAGCAATATTGTAAAGGTCTGAAGTGGCTGAGGAGCGTGAGCAAGGGTTGACCATTCAGCATGTCCTCCGTCACCAGAGCTACAGGTGGTCAAACGAAGGCAGTAGGACCTGGATTCAGAAACACGTAACCAGAGGCAGCTCACACAGTAGCTGCTTTCCAAGGAGCACCCTCCCTACGTGGGGTTTGTGGGTTGAAAGGGCGATTGGACTTGGAAGAGATCCATTGCAAATTACGAAACAGTTAAACCGCAACAAGTTCAGGAAATCCTCTGGACTGAAAATAGCTCACAACAACAGGGATGTGGGGGGGAGTTACTATACTCTTATCCTGTTCTTATTCTCCCCTAGGCACCCGTTTCTGGCCACTACTGGAGACAATCTGTCTCTCTTGTACAGTACAGTTTACAACCACTTTTCTGTTCTTTGATCTCAGCCTTTCTCCCCAACAAATGCCAGTCCGGTCATGAACTCCTGTGCTTGACCTGGTTTCTGCTATTCATATTGCACACACTGGAACCTCCCACGTCCTAAAAGAAACCCTAAGCCATCCGTGTGGGAAGGAAAGTTAAAATCCTTGCCAGTAACTATTACATGCACAACACAGGAAAAGGCCTGTTGGCTTTGTTTTGGTTTAAGGTGTTTGTTTCTTCAGAAAGCAACACCTATGATGGAGAAGGGACACACAGACTTATCCCTAAGGGAATCCCAATATTAGTGGATGCAGTCCTGCTTATGGTACCATGTCTGTTTAGTAAAACACCACTTACCTGTTAACATAACTGTTGGGAGTCTCAAGTGCTATAAGAAGAGGACTGGGTAAAAAAAAACAAACCATGACTTCACATAAAACATTCCTGCAGTGAGGGAGAGGCTGCTCCATCAGCCTTTTACCTCAAGGTCTTATGAGAAAAGCAGCTCTGCTATCAATCTCTTCATTTGGCCTATTTAGCAGGATAAAAAAACCGCTAGAGAGAAGACAATGTAGTGCTTCTACTCAAGATGCGGCTGCTAAAATTTTTTCTTCCTGCAATAGAAACAGAAAGGTCTAACTTGCTCTCTCTGCTATAAGCAGCCGCACACATTGCAGCAGACAAAACACTACCACTCCCATTAAAGAGGGAGAATATGGCCGATGAGGCATAGCCACGCTCCAGGTATGCAGACTCCTTGGTCCTTGTACAATGAGATAAATCATCTAAGTGCCTTCAGCTGCAGCAAACACTCAACTTAAGTAATTCTCTAGTGCTCTGCTCTGGAATTTTCATTGCAGGTTTCCTAGCAGGCAGAGTGTAATATAGTATGACAGAACACTGGAGGCTGGAAGGAATCTCTGTTGGCTACTGTCTCTTCAAGGACCAGGGCCTGAAAACATGAGGCTCCTTTCAGTTGTTTGAAGAGGGCTTTAGCTATTATTTCTTCCTGATCAGGCAATCTGTAACAGACACCACAATGTCACCCGTGCTGGCTTGCCTGCTAATATTGACCCATGAGCTCTCAGCTCGCTCCTCATCCATCCCACACAGAGCTCCATGCACCCCTGCTGCACTCACAGGGAAACTCCCCCTCCGCACCCTCCTGTTCAAACCCTCCTTAAGAGCTTGTGTCCATCCCTGGTGGCACTGGAGCGAGCTATCTCACCAAATCTTTGTGGTCCGCATGCAGACCTCTAATTTCTCCTGTTTGCTCATCGTGTCATGTGCTTTAGTGTACAGGCACTTCAGAGAGGCACACAGCTTTTCTGATAGCCCAAAGGAGACGTGAGAGCTTCCCTCATAAAGCTCTGCCACAGATATTTCCTCTTTTCAAAATTGGCCCCTTTCAGCCTCCGCCCGCCCCTTTTTTTTTTTGTGATTCCCTTTGCCTGCCAGCTTGCTCCATCACTTGATGGTCAGTCATGATTTCCCTTCCTTGTCATTCCTACAGTCTCTCCAAGCACAGTGTTGCCCACGTGGAAAAGCAGGATCTAAGCCCCCAGCAAGCCCCCTAGATACCAGGTTAGGACAGCAGATGGAGTCTCCTAGTGCTTCCAGCCAAGGTGCTGAGATGCACAGGAGGGAGCTTCCAGCCCCTGGTGGGCTGCCAGACACTGAATCTCTTCCCTAGCAGCAGAGGTGCAGGGGGAGTGGAAGCCATGCTTCTGGGGCCAGAAGTCACCAACTCCCAGTTCTTAATCATAGCATGAGTCCTGCCTTCCCACCCAACATAATCTGTAGCGTCTTGAGTGCAGCTTTTGGGAGTTTCAGACTTTTCTACCTGCAGGGGATGGTAGAAGGTCTCACTGACCTCCCCAATGCTGCGTAAGCCACTGCCTTCCTCCTGCAGCTCTGCCACTTGGCAACACAGACCCCCCGGGAGGCAAAAGTCTATCTCCTCAGCCCTGGTGAGAGGTCCTCAGCATCCCTCAGCACCAGCCCTGCCGAACTGAACTTAGGCTGAGACTGCTGACGTCTTAGGGGCAGTTGGCCCAATGCTGCTGGGCTCTGTGGCACATCTCACCATGGCAGGACACACATCCGCTGCTCCCAGCAAGGTCTCTGGCTCTATCCAACACTCACTGCTGCTGTGGGAGCTGTGGTTCTGGCCAGTCGGTGCCTGTGCAGGGCTGCCCCATACCTGCTAGAAAGGCGTGTGTACGCTTCAGCCAGGAACCACCTGAACAGGAGTTCAGAGCCCCCTTTCTTCAGGAACAGGCTGGACCCATTCAAGGTTGCAGTATCCTCACATGCAGCAGCACACGGAGGCTCCTCAAAAGGCTCTGGATGTCCTCCACTAACCCCAGGAGAGACTCTCAAAACATCCAAAAGATTGCAAAGCAGAGCCCAGAAACTGCTGCACGATCTGCCATGCCTGTTGAATGCCTCTGACAGATGTGTCGTTCCTCAAATGTGTGGCTCCAGTAACCTGAGTCTGTCATCAGTGTTGGCAATCATCTATTGAGGAACATCCACCTTGCTGTATCAAGTAATTTTCATATTCTCTAAACTCACCTGACTACGCTGAAGTAGTTCTTCACTTATTCGGATCCAAAGTCCACCATGCCATCTTGAGATTTGAATTTAGTAGTCAGTGGATTAGGAAAATTAGGGCCTTGAATGTATTACATGGCATGTAATAATAATACATACTTCACTAACATAGCAATGCATACATTCCTGGTACTAATAACTACAAATCTGACTTCAAGCTGGCTGCGTGTATGCAGGCATGCAGATAGATGCAGGGCTATATACATGCACAAACGTGATAAACTATTTTGAACCCTCACAACTTGCAAAAATTAAGATGAACCAACCTATTAGTTTTGTATTTGTTATCTTTAAAGTATGCTAACACTCATCTACAGTGATGCTAAATGGCAGGCGGATAAAATTTGAACGCTAGAATAGTGACCTAAATGTGCCAAGCCAGGGAAAGTCTCCCTATCTCAGCTATTCTGACACAGAAATGGGATCATAGGACAATTCAGGCTGGAAGGGACCTCAGGAGATCTGTAGTCCAAAATGAAGTTAGAAGTTAGGTCAGCCATGAGGTTAGGTCAGGTTGCTCAGGGCTCAGCAGGTTCTCAAAAATCTCTGAAGGAGACTGTATAATCTCTCTGGGCAACCTGTTCTGATACTTGACTGATTCCATTCTGGTCAGTTTGTCTTCATAACTTTCTCCTTGTATCCAGTCTTACACCCGAGGTTGAGCTTCTGACTTTGTCTCTCTGTAAAAAACCTGGGCCCATCTCCTCAGTAATCTCCCTGCAGGTATCGGCAGGCTGCTCTTAGGTCCCCCAAAACCACGCTGGAAGGCCAGCTCCATCAGCCTCCCCTCACACGGTCTGTGCTCCAGGCCCTGGCCATCTTGGTGGACCTCCACTGAACTCACACGAATTTACCATTCATTTTCTTGCGGTTCCAAAATTGAACACAGTATCAGGTACAGGGCAGAGGAGATAATCACCACGTCCTGATCACCTGCTGGCTTTGCTCCTATTAACGCATCCCACAATGCTGTTTACCAGTTCCCCCAAGTGATTTCGAAGAGATGTGCTGCCCAAACTAGTCAGTCCCCAACCCTATATCATTGCAAAGGGTTCTTCTTGTGCCGGGGCTGGACTTCACATTTGTCCTCACTGCATTTCATGAGGTGGTCCCATTCCTCCAAAACTTACAGATGCCTCTGTATGGCAGCATATTGACTTCCTCCTCTCATTTTGCATCATCTGGGAATTTCATGAGGAAGCACTCTACCATCTCCTCTAGGTCACTGATAAAGGTGTTAAATGTAACCCATCTGTACAGGGTTCAGCTAGGATAGCGTTAATTTTCACTGGAGGCTGGGAGCTTGGCGTAGCCAGGGTAGCTGAACCAAAATAGCCACTAGCCAAGGGGATGTTCGATATCATCATGACATAATGCTCAGGGTATATAGAGGGAGCTGGCCAGGGCGGGGGTCTCTGTCTCTTCCACCTCTCCGTCTGAGAGCTCAGCTGCTGCATCACTGGCTTCTGGGTGGTGAGATGTCCGCGTTACATATTATTCGCGTTATATCTAGTTAAACACTACTGTTATTTCGCTGTTATTATTATCATTTATGTTTCATCATTAAAACAAACTGTTTTTATCAATCCCACAAGGCTCTGCCTACTGCTTCTTCTGGGCTCTCCTCCTCGCTCCCGGTAGGGGGGAGCCAGCTTGAACCACGTCACCATCCCAGGACAGATCCCTGCGGCACCCAGATAGTACCAGCCTTGAGGCAGAGCAGCTCTCCGAGTCCAACCATCCAACCATTCTTTCTACCCTTCTGGGTGACTGATACCTCCTAAGCCCGGAACTAGGCTATTCACAGCTGCAAGAGAAAAATATTCATGCTGTTAGTATAAGCTGCCAGAATACCCGTTCCTTATCTAATTCAAGTATGGTCTGGATTGAAATGCTCTATGGATTACCACTTGGACCAGGTGGTAAACTCCCAGGAGGGAGTTTAGCTTGCAGCTTTTTCCCATCCCAAGAATCACGTCTTCATCTCCCAGCTCCAGCCACTACAGCACATTTCAACCTGTGACTGGCATGCCAATCTCGATCCATGCCCATTCTGTAACTCTGCAACCGCCCATTTCTCTCCCTGACCTCTTGCTCCACCTCCGCAGTAAATCATCCAACCTTTCATCCCAGTTGGCCAAAGTGCTCCCTCTGACCCAAGCTTGCTAAGCCGAAGGGGTTGTTTAAATGACAGCACATTGCTGGAATCTAAACCTGTTACCAGTCTCCTCTCAGCAACATGCATTTATACTGCTTCCTTTCAGGAGAGAAAGTGTTGCCTGACTTGGTTGTCATGTAACTGTTCAGGCAGTGTTCAGTGGAGTTACTCCTCTTTGCAGAGGGATGAAATACTTTTAGTTTTTTATTCATAGAGACATTTTCTCTAAGTCACCTGAACACCACCACTGTCTCAAATTCAATGCATTATTTAAAGGGCATCTACAAGAATCTGCAATTTTGCATTTTTTTAATGCATTTCTTTAGGACCCCCTTTTTCCCAGAGTACTCTCAGGGTTTGAGAAGTGTATTTATTCCCTTAGTCCATTCCACCGGTTTTCGTTTGTTATCAGTTTTCCTCTTGCATAGGTTTGGCTCTCAGCCACAGCAAATCTGTGCAGACAGGTACATGTTCTATTAGCAGCAGGAGATGAATCTTCCTTCTCAGGGGCTGGTTTTAATCACTGCTGCTCATCGAAGCCTCCTGGGCCAGTGAACGTACAGCAAAGAGCAGAGTGTGTCTGCTGTTGACAAAACAGGCAGAACTTTAAGAGCTTTTAGACAAGCTTTTTCTTGAGATAAACTCAATTTTTCTAATTTGTATGTGTGCTCTTAGACACGACTAACAAGAAGGAACAGTGTAGAGCAGGTGGGAACCCATGGCAGAAACATCAAAAGAAACTGAGAAGATGCAGAGGATACAAAAACCCCAAAATAGAGTGTACATGCTGATTTTGGTTTTAGCACATCACTTTTACATTTGCCACAGCTACTGCCAATCTTTCATTAAACTCAGATGCTGCCTGCTACTGTAAAGCACCAGCACACTCTATTTTCCCATGAGGACTTGAACTTTCTCCCTAGTTTGGTATCTCTCCCCCTTCGCAGCAGCTAAGACCACTTCCACAGCAGTCTATGCCGTAGGAAGAACGAATCACGGTTCAAATAACGAAAACAATATACCATGCTTAAGTCTTGCAACCTCGTTTTTAGGACCATTTCACTACAGTCTGCTCCAGCACGTTAAAAATGCAAACGTGTAAAGTGGGAAAATACAAGGCACAATCTAACAGGCACTGGAGTTCTTACCAGTGAACATTTTCACAGGTGTGCACAGAACCCAAGACCAAGTTACGTGGGGTTTTCAGCATGTACCTACGACCTGCCCTCTCATGAGTGTACCGCATGATGAAACTGTTGCATTCCAGTTCCTACTCTGTAGGAAATTAAAGTATCAGGCGTTTCAGAAGACTAACAACAGAATCAGCCGAAAGGAAGCAAATGCACACACCTGTTACTTTAATATCCATGCATCTTACATGGTTGTATTTCTGCCATGTGAGACAGGAGAGTTTTCCCTTGCCGTACATAAAGCTGTCAGTGTTCTAGATTCTCCTCTCATTTCAGTACCTCAGCTCCTGGAATGTATCCATAGTAGATACCAAAGGACAGGAAAAATCAAGTCTCTCAGAGATCACCCACTATGCACACAGTACCTTGTTGGCACGCACTCCATATAAATGTTATACCATTTCTAGCGTAGTGAGTAGCTTAGTAGCAGTTGGATACTATCAAGTACAGGAGAAAATTCTCAAGAAAACCCCACTATGCTGTGAAGTACCAGTGTGAGAGATGACCCCCATCAGCTCCAGAGGTTAAATTTTTGTCATAAAACCTGGTATTAGATTTGTGAAAGTGTGGATGAGGCTGCACACAGACGCTCATGGAATAACCAGAATCAGAAACTGATCTTAGGCTCATCTGAGTCTTGGTAGAACCCAACTCTGACCACTGACCTCCTGGAAGTATTCCATAGAAGGCCTAGACACAGACTACTATCCTGTTGTACATTCACTGGGTTAGAAATAGAACACCCAGAAAGAATGCCTGTAGAGGAAATAAAGTTTAAAAGATGTTCAAAGGTCTGAATCTATTCAGTGTAAAAAACAAAAAAAATTGGATGTAAAAGCAAAAGGCTCATGAGAAAAAACTTGAAGCAACTTCCTGGATGAAACCAACACTGGTTTTGAAATGGACACAACTGAGGAATAGAGAAATGTGGCTGGAAACCAACAAAATGGATGTGAAGGTGAAAATCTCCCTGTCTAGTAGAGGTAACGGCTGTCAGGAACATCACATTTTATTACCAAGAATATGGAATCCAGACATTCAAGTAGGGGATCCACCTTGGAAGCCCCCCAATTGTCTCAGTCATTCATCCCCGGAATCTAAACTGAGCAATATTTTGGGGTTTTTTTAGTCCCTTCATAATAAAATGGGATGACCCAGCTACTTAACAACTACTTTTAAATCCTCATCGGTTTTGAGTTTAAATAAAAGCAGTGTGTCCTAAGCAGGGATGGTTTAGCACTAGGGACTACTTTCTCTTGTCAAGGAACTGTAAGAATGATACTGTTTCCTCAGGTACGGAAGCAAAGTCACCAGTGACATACAGACCAGGGTCACCTACATATGCAAAGGGACCTGAAAAAGTGGTTCTTTTCTTGAGTAATTTTTGAAACGTGTTCCTTTCTCTCTTAGTATGGAGGTAAAAGGACTGAACTTCACCCAAACCCCATTCCCCAGTCAAACAAAAGTCCCTGTAGGGTCACACAATATACAGAAGACCTTTCTCAGTAAAGGTCATCAAGTCACTTCATTCACTGAAGAGTGAATGAGTTGCTAGCAAGACAGGAGATGACACAGTAGAGAAACGGCACATGAAAAGCTATTTAGTCACAGAATTTAAAGAAACAAGCCTGGCATGAGCTACACTGTCCATACAAACTTACACAGCACAGAGGGTGAACAGGGTAGTACATGCCCCTGAAGACAGCAAAAACATTCTCCAACCTTAAAAAGCAAGTTATTTTGGTAAATGTGTATATATGTAGTCAGAGACAAAAGGTTTGCAGTTCTGTGTTTACTAAATAGACAATCTTTCAAAGCTCCACCTTCATTTCACTGCTTTAAGCCAAGTATTTGTATATATAAACAACATATGAATGTTGTAAGTGTACATGCATCAAACAGAAGGAAGGTCCTGACTATTGAAAGCTGGTTTACAAGTCTACAGGCTCCAAGAGAAACTGGTTTACCCTGAAAACAAGTATTTGAGGCTAAACAACATTTAAGATTTTTCTGTGGTGAAGGCTGTGGTGTGTAGGTGCAACACACTACTTACTCCACGCTATTAATACTTTCTTTTTTTAGGCAGATCATAACTGGTTCTTTTAACCAAATTTGCATAAACAGAAAACAATATGAAAGAAAACCATGTTCCAAATTCAACATCAAATAGTAATACAGAAACTAAGATGGTAGAGTTTTGAATAAATTAATGAATTAAGTATGGATTTAAAGTGTTCTCCTGATATATCAAGTATTTTATCTAAACTAAATACGACAGCACTAAGTGACACTAGTTCAGTGTTATAGCCACCTCTCACTTTCTTATTTTGGACAAATACAAAAACAGAGATTAGGCAACGGATGCTGATCTAGTATTCTATACCAGAGTTATAAAAAAAGTAAAGAAGTAGCAGAGCACCTTAGGAAGAAGAGCTTAAAATAGTATCCCATGCAGAATTAGCGTAATATCCCATAACCCATTGTAACACACTTGTCAGGATAGAACTCAAATGCATAACCATTAAGAGCTGCTGAAGTGATCCGTATATTAACCATTTTTCCTGTTCCTTCCAGTAATACAAGAAAATGTTTTGGCAAAACATGATCTACCCTACTGCAACAATCTTTTATTTTCTCTCATGTTCCTACTAAAGACTTGCTTCTTCCCTAATGCAAACAGCAAGAAGTGAACTCAACTTCTACCCAAATACCTCCAACTTAATTCTTCCTTTTGGTTTACACTCTGTTTCATATTTGGGAGCACAGAGTTGGCTACTTATGCTTCAGGGGAGTACTTGACATTTCTTTGCAAAATACAGGCCAGATATTGGAAGAGAGCTTCACAACTTTGCAGAAGTATTGTAACCTTGGAAAGAGTTACATTCACTAGATACTGTGAAATCGAGATACCAAAACGTAGCAGCCGTTCAACTACTAGTTCTCTAGTTCGACTACAGAGCTTGTACACATCTTTTCTGATGCGCGCGGCAGTCAGGCGCTATTCTGATGCCTGCTTTTGTTTCACAGCTTGATGGCTGTGAAACAAGCAGCATGATGGCTGCATTCAGAATCATGGAAAATCTTAACTAGGATTGGACCCATAAGGATCATGGAGTCCAACTCCCAGCTCCTCACAGAACTACCTAAAACTAAACTGTATGACTAAAAGCATTGTCCAGATGCACCCTGAGCTCTGGCAGGCTTGGTGCTGTGACCACTTCCCTGAGAACCTGTTCCAGTGACCAGCCACCCTCTCAGAGAAGAACTGGTGTTGCAAATGAGAAAAATTTGGAAACCTAGCTGGTTGGGACCCACTGAAGGGAATGAAAAGCAGCAATGACTGGACAGAAGACACACACTGTCCACAGAAGAGGACATACATATGTGAGGGAAGCGGGGGGAACTACCCCAGGTTGTTAAGGAGGTGTGTCAGAATTAGTAGGCAAGACTGGGTCATCAGGGTTTCACAAAAAGCTGCTAAGAAAAGAGGTCATACTGAAAGAGAGGCACTGTAGATGGCATTATTGATGGTTACCCATTGCTATCTGCAGTGAGCACCTGTGAAAACTGTTGCTATTAGGCAGCTTTGAGAGCTCTTTTTTTCCAGATGCTTTTATCTTGGCCTCTTCTCCCTCGTTTTTAGTGTCGCATTTAAATGGATGCTCTCTTAACCTGTATCTTACTGATGGGGGTTGGAATCCTTTACTAGGATTCCTTAATAATGACATTTGCCTAAATCTAAATCAAAGAAACTCTGTATCAAAGAAAGCAACATATCCTCAGTTCTCCTCTCTTAAATAAATACTATTAATGTTATCAACATGATCACTAACTTTGCTTCCCTCATACAGGCTTTCATCTGGAACAGAAGACTTCTATCACTCGTCATCTCGTATTGAGCAACCGCTTTCCCATCTCATCTACCTGTTGTTTCTCCGTCCTTTCTTCAACTCTCCAGCACCTTTCAAATTAATAACTCATTTCTAATATCTCAATTTTCATCTAACACACCTCAACACAGCACTGTTTGTGCATCGCCTAAACAATATGGAATATAGCAGAAGATAAACAGAAAGTAAATAAAACTGTAATTTTTCTCTCCCTCCTCCAGCGTTTATCCTTTAAAATGCAAGGACAACAGTAAACGCCTTTTAGGGAAAACACAAAAGCGGTTTCTGCTGCCTTTCAGTACTTTGCAGGTCAAAGGCTCCAAAGAATTGGTGATGTACATCAGGTTCATGTAACATGTTACTGCATCTACAGATGTAGCTACAAAAAAAACCCCAAAACCTTGCTGCTGAAAATGAACACCTTATTGTTTTATTAAATATTGATTAAAAACTCTTATGTTCTTCAAAAAAAATCTTTAGTTTACAAGAATTTAATTTTGCTGAATAGAAACATACTACAAGGAATACACAAACCTTTAAGCTTAAAATATATCTACCAAAAAGCCAGCAGTTCCAAACCAGACTACTTCAAGGTACTGTGACTTTAGAAAAAAGCTGGTTTACATTAGCAGCAAGTCTTCTCAAGATATTAAAGAAAAAGCTTTTTAGGGCAAGATTGGTTCATGGTATTATAATACAAAGGAATGTTATAAACAAAGTTACTACTAAAATCATTACTAAGCTCACGTGTTCTCTTATACTGAATGTTATAATTACAATTGCCTTCTATCTGTAGAAAATTAATAAAATGCAACGATACTGGCAGAACCTAACATCTAAAACCTTCAGCTCTCTGGATCTGTTCAGAACCATGTAATAAATCTGTGAACTGCTTTTTTTTTTTAATAATCAGAAAATTACTTCCAAGTAAGCAGCCAGCATATGCAATAATACTGCTCTGATTTTCAAACTACTGTCTTCCTTTGTATCTAAACATGTGAGGTAGGACACACGCATCAGAAACACGTCTAGCCAAATCAAACATCTCATAAGACGTAATCCATCCTCCAAAGAAACTATATGTTAAAACATAATAACATAATTACAGCTTGATTACTGAAATACTGATTGGCAGGGGTAGAAATCTGTAGTTGAGAGACTTTCTAAGAACGTAGATACGATACGATGCTGCTATCTCGAAAGAATATACAATACGCATCTTCGTTATAGAATCAAAGTGCTAGTAAAAAGCCCATCATGACTGTAGTGAGGCACTGGAAAAAAGTAAGTGTGAATCCTTTTCGCTACTGCATGTGCACACTCTACAACACTACGTTTATTATGCCTATACAAAAATAATGGCACTTGGTGACATTGAGACAGCAGAATTTTAAGAACTTGCTTTAAAACAAATTGGGTGATGGTTTGGGTTTGTTTTTTTTTTTTCCCCGTATTTCTATCCCAGTTGTCAACATTCAGCTTCTTCCTCTTCCAACAGCAACAAAGTACCAGAAGCTGTACTCTTAGTAGTGAAGCAGGTGTCCCGAGTGTGTTGGACAAACCTACCGACACAGCGGGAAGTCTGGTTGTGTCTCTGGAAAACAAGTCACTCCCGTCAGCGTTAGGAAATTGCACCTAAATTAGTAAATATCTTCTGTAAAGGCAACATCTAACAAAGATGCAAAAACCGGAACGGCAATGGGTGAGCCTAACTGGAAACAAGAATTCATTCAGGTTCTTCTACTCCTGATGGATGGCTGGACAGAGGGTCCTGGTCAGCTGAATTTTATCATTTTAGTTGTCCCAGAGTCACCAGACCAGTGGGACGGCCCCACTTACAACTCATCGGAGTTTGTAGATCTTCTGCCTTGGGCAAACACGGTTTCTTAAAAAAAAAAAAAACAAAAACCAACCCACAACACAACTCTTTGTAAAATAGGTACCGCACCTACCTTGATGAGGCAGAGATGTATCAATCTCTACAATATATTTAAACACAGACAAGTTTTGAAAATGTTTCCATCCAAACTCAGAATTTTATACACCTGGGGTATACAGTTTTCAGATGCATGTATGCTCTTTTCATGACATGCCCTGTATGCACGAGTGTTAAAATATTCAAACATAACAGTGTGCTTGTTTTTGTACTTGTACTTACACAGGACGAACACATCTCAGAACTAACCCCACAGAACCACAGGGATGTAAACTTGCAGGATCCAAACCCCATCATGTACGCTCACAAAAGCAGACTTTGGTAATCTCTCAAAACCTACATTTGGCGGGGGTGGAGGCGAAGGCAAGAAAGCTGCACGCTCACCTCTATGTGAAGTTTGGTGATGGTGTTTTTCAGAACATCAGACGGCAAATGTTATGCAAGAGTAAAATATTTAATCTCCAAGCCTATGTTTTTTTGCAAGTTACAAACTGAGCATATTCATTTTCAGTGGAAATATCTTTAATATGAATGTTTTTTTGTAAATTCTGAAGTTTTTGCTCACAGAGATTGAAATGTCAAGACAGTAGATGCCAAAATATTTGAAAAAGAGTTCAATTTTACTAGAAAATAAAGTCAACCGGCAGAGTCAAGTAGAATTAAAACAGGATTCTAGGTTATCCTAGGTGGAAGAGGTGTACTCACACTAGAACTTCCAGCAGTTTCATGTTTCCTTCCTATTAGTGGATTAGCTAGCCCTAAATATTAATCATCTCAGTTGGTGGCAAGTAAAAAAAAAAAAAAAAATCCTATGCTTCAGGAATCAGAGCGAATTATTCTTAAAACACTAGTACCAACAGTACAGCTGCTGTTTCCATTTTGCATATGAACTGCAGATCACTGAAAGTTTCCTGTTGCACTGCAGCAAGAAAAGAACATGTAACATGAATAAGTTTAATCTGCTGCAAAGTACAGCAAGATCCTTCGGTAATCTCACAAAAACTTCATGCCGGAACTTGTTACAGTGCGTTCAATTTGATCTTTTAATGTAATACAGTACATTTTTATAAAGTTAACATTATCATTGCAGAAGAGCATGCTAACTGAATGTTAGCAATTTATCTTTGATACATAATTATACTCTACTGTAGCTACTGTATGCAGATCTCAAAATGTTAGTACATAAAATATTCATTTTCTTTGAGATGAGAATGAACTTAGAGGAGGTTTGAATATAAGAATGAAATATTTGCTGTGCCTATTTCTCAAGAAATAATGAATTACACATTATAACCCAAGAAATCAACATTTAAATTGCAAAACTATAGTTTAAATTTACATTAAACATTATGATCTGTAATGTGCATCAATATTCAATGAAGTGTAACCTAACTGTGTTTATGCACATAAAGCCTCAAGAGTCTGCAGCAGTTTCAGCATCAATTTTTCCTATTTTTTGTATAAAATGGACTTAAAGGTACATCTTCCATAAATGGTTTCAGTGCAATTCTGTCAAAGAGGAAAATATAAAGCTAGCTTTCAATCATTTTATACCATTTAAAAAAAACAAATCCAACTCCAACAACTTGCATTTGCACTGCTGAAGCATAAGTAAGCCAGTTCCGTTGTGCCAACTATTTCAAAATCAATTCAAATCAACCGTAATTGCCTTCTTGGGCAGCATTTCCCCCGTATCGATAGGTATAAATGCTGAAAAGCTGAATACTGGCGGTGGGGGGGCAGGTAGTTAAGCTCAGGCAGAATAATCTAATTGTTTACAACACCTCTTTCCATTGGGAAAATATGCAGAAAGAAATGCGTAATGAAAAGATTCTAAATGTTTCTTTACTAGTGAACTTATAATTTGAAAATCAGTAAATCCATGTTTTAGTATTATCCTTTCCTCTAACCTTTACAGGCTACCTTGCAACTATCACTAATTTATTGATGGATTATATGAAAACGCTCCATTATTAAATGATGTAAAATTTTCTTAAGTTAGAAATTGATTTTCTCACATGTTGTCAGTGGTCAGGGAACCAGAGGGAGAACGGCACCTGGAATTGTAACATGTGCTTGGCTAAGCATTGTGTAGTAACCCATACATTTTGGTTCGAAGACAGTTTGTAAACTGTAAAACTGCATACAGGATACTGCTTTAAGTATTTTGTTTCTATTTCTTTTGCAGATTATTAAAAAAACAAAAAAACCCCAAACCCCCAAAACAAATGAAAACAAAAACGTGACCTCTCTATGGTAGCACAAAGTAAAAATGGAGCTTCATTCAAATCTGGAATACCTTGACTGCAGTAATCAACAGCTGGCTATTCAACAAAAACTTAGCTCTTCATACAAAAAAAAATTTGGCTCAAAAAACCAAAAACAAAACAAAAAGGTACAATAAACTCTCAATAAAAGGTTCTCTCATGAGGCAACCTACCATATACTACTGCTAGATACGAGTTTCCAAAAAAACATTACATCCCATTTTCAGCACATTTTTCATAAACATGCAACTTCACTATAAAGTACAAAACACTTGGCTCTCAAGAACAGCTTTATAAAGACACACTGCATCAATAAAATTTTTCTTTGTGATTAACTTTACATTGTAAGAAGAACTGTATTTTCACTAATGTTTATATATCAGATTTCATATTATAATGTAGTAATAATTTGCTCTTTGTGAACATCATGTTCAGAAGGAAGGATCTATACACATTAACATACTAGACTATTAAAAACTCAGTTACAGAATTTTATTGATACAGTAGATTAATAAAAACTGATAGGGGAAGATAAAATGGGTAGGGTATTCAGTACATTATTTAATAACACACTTTTTAAAATTAAAATATTTTAAATCCTTTTTGAGTTTTCAATGCCACTAGAAGTCCAGAAAAGTCTGGCATCAATACTGAGGTGTAAAACGAGTCAAACAACTTCTTTCACAATTTGCATCTCTTGTATTATTCTATCCAACATTGTTCAACTGTAAAAGAAAGGACTTTAGCACCTCTGGTGATAGGTAGGTGCCTCAAGGTAAACACTAGGTTAGATTCATGAAGGAAACAAAGACCACTTTTCTTCTTCTTCTCAACAAATAGTGGCAAAAGAAAGTGGCACTATTTGTTCAACTGATTTTTTTTCACAGTTAAATGTCAACAAGAGTACAAATACCAACACTGACAGATATTGCTTGAGATAATTTTCAACGAACTCTGTTCTTTTTTTAAATCAATAGATTCAATAAACAGTGGGGTACTGTCAGTTTAAAGCCGCAGATAAAAGCTATACAAGCACTTTAGAAGTCAGAAACATTAAAAAAACCTATTTACAGTTTTCTTCTTTAGTTCATATGTCTACAAAGCCAGCGCACATTACACTTCACAAAAATCCACAGTTAATGATATCAACATGTGTGTGGCTAAAGCTTGTGACCTAGGGACTGCAAATGCAGGGGCAGTAAAAGTAAAATAGGTTTTGTCGGTTTTTTTTTTTTCAGCAACCCCGTTTGTGCACTAACAGCTTCATTCAGTCTCAAGCTTTATGTAAAAAGCATTCTTCAAAGCTTTCACCTGGAAGGCTGATAACTACTTGCTCACTCATCGCCTTTCCCTTTTGGAAGTTCTGCGGCGGACCTGTTTGGAGAGAAAGCATTTCAGATGTTTTTACAGAAAAAAAAAAAGTGAAATATATAAGAATAAATATATTCTATAATGGAAAAAAATGCTTAGTCTCACAGCGACACTTGAGTAGCTGTATATAGTGTCATTTGTTACTCATTTTATCACGTGCATAAGTCTAGTCTACGACCAGGGCATAACTTTCTTTGATGTTACTGAGCCTGTGTCCTTCAAGTAATCAGAAATAAACTTGTTCTTTTTTTCAGAGTTTTCATACCCTCGGATGCTCCAACCATCAGATGTATTCACAAGCGTGAAGGCATTCGGAGTTACAGTCCCCTCTACGAAAACACACAGAGCAGTGCGAACCAACAAGAGGAGTGAAAGATGCGCACGCCGGCAGGGCTACAGGCTTACTGGCACTGCTGGGATGGTCCCTGTGACCAGAGCACTGGAACAGAAGGATCCAGGCTCTGCAGGAAGAACAGGCAAGGGAGATAAGGAGGGGGCAAGGAGCTTCACCAAGGGACAGATGAGGAGCCAACCGAGAGCTTATGATGAGTGCAGGGACAGGTGGTTGTAGCAGGGGTTGGCTACGGACCACCCGATCAGGGAGACTGAGCAGACAAGGCTCTCTATAGACAGGCAGAAGCAGCCTCATGTTCAAAAGCCCTGGTCCTCACGGGGAACTTCACCAACGCTGATATATCTGTCGGATGGACAACACAGCCAAGCACAGAGCCATCCAGGAGGTTCCTGGAACATTTGGATGATAACCTCCTTCTCCAAGTGACACGAGGAGCCAACGAGGAGAGGTGCTATGCTGGACCTAGTTCCCAACAACAAGGAGGGGGCTGGTGGAAACAACAAGGAGGGGGCTGGTGGGAAATGTGAAGCTCAAGGGCAGCCTTGGCTGCAGTGATCATGAAAAGGTGGAGTTCCTTTGGGCAGCACGAAGAGCATGCAAGCAGCTCACTGGCCTGGACTTCAGGAAAACACACTTTGGCCTCTTCAGACAGCAGCTTGGTAGAGCACCAGTGGATAAAGCCCTGGAGGGCAGAGGAGCTCAGGAAAGCTGGTTAATAGTCAAGGATCACCTCTTCCAAGGATCACCTCTTCCAGGATCACCTCAGGAGCACTGCATCCCGACAAAATGGAAATCAAGCAAAAATGCCAGGAGGCCTCCATGGATGAGCAAGGAGCTCCTGGACACGCTCAAACACAAAAAGGAGGCGTACAAGGGTGGAAGCTAGGACACATAGCCTGGGAGGAACACAGAGAAACTGTCTGAGCAGCCAGGGATCAGGTTAGGAAAGCCAAAGCTCTGACAGAATTAAATCTGGCCAGTGACATCAAGGGCAACAAGAAAAGCTTGTATAGGTACAGCAGTGATAAAGGGAAGACTAGGAAAAATGGGGGCCCTCTCCGAAAGGAAATAGAATACCTGGTTACCTGGAATATAGAGAAGGCTGAGGCAATCAACAATTTCTGTGCCTCGGTCTTCACTGGCAAGCACTCCAGTCACACTGACAAAGTGGCAGAAGGCAAAGGCAGGGACTGGGAAAATGAAGAACCACCCACTGTAGGAGAAGATTGAGTTCAGAAACATCTAATGATCCTGAAGGTGCTTAAGTCCATAGGACCTGACGAGATATGTCCGTGAGTACTGAGGGGTCTGGCAGATGATGTGGCTAAGCTGCTATGTGTCATAACTGAGAAGTCATGGCAGCCCAGTGAAGTTCCCGCCAACTGGAAAAGGGGAAACTGGAAAAAAAAGTAAGATCCAGAGAACTACAGGCCAGTCAGTCTCACCTCTGTGCCTGGCAAGAACTTGGAGCAGATATTCCTGGAAACTATACTAGGGCACATTGAAAAAAAGGCAGTGATGGGTGACAGCCAATAGGGCTTCACTAAAGGCAAACTGTGCCTGACAAATTTAGTGGTCTTCTATGACTGGGCTACAATGTTGGTGTATAAGGGAAGAGCAACTGACGTCATTTAGCTGGACTTATGCAAGGCATGTGAAACTGTCCCACGTGAGATCCTTGTCTCTAAACTGGAGAGACTTGGCTTTGACAAATGGACTATTCAGTGGATAAGGAATTGGCTGGATGGACGCTCTCAGAATGTTGTGGTCAGCAACGTGATATTCAAGTGACAACCACCGATGAGTGATGTTCCTCAAGGGCTGGTACTAGGACCGGTGCTGTTTAACAAGGACAGCGGCATTGAGCGCACCCTCAGCAAGTCTGCCGACGACACCAAGCCGTGTGGTGCAGTTGACACACTGGAGTGAAGGGATGCCATCCAGAGGGACTCTTGACAGGCTTGAGAGGTGGGCCCAGGCCAACCTCATGAAGATCAACAAAGCCAGGTGCAAGGCCCTGTAACTGGGTTGGGGCAATCTCAAGTACTGATACAGGCTGGGTGACAAGTGGATTGAGAGCAGCCCTGTAGAGAAGGGCTTGGGGGTGTTGGTTGATGAGAAGCTCAACATGGGCCAGCAATGTGTACTCACACCCGTGAAAGCCAACTGTATTCTGGCTGCATCAAAAGCAGCATGGCCAGCAGATCAGGAGAGGTGATTCTGCCCCTCTGCTCTCCTGAGACCCCACCTGCAGTGCTGTGTCCAGCTCTCGGGCCCCAACAAAAGAATGACATGGACCTGCTCGAGTGAGTCCAGAGGAGGGCCACAAAGATGATCAGAGGCTGGGGTACCTCCCCTGTGAGGACAGGCTGAAAGAGTTGAGGCTGTTCAGCCTGGAGACCTTAAAGCAGCCTGCCAGTACCTTAAGAGGGCCTACAGGAAACCTGGGGAGGGACTGTTCACAAGGGCATGTAGTGATAGGACAAGGAGTAACAGTTGCAGACAGAGGGTAGACTTAGATATTAGGAAGAAATTCTTGAATGTGAGGGTGGTGAGACACTGAAACATGTTGCCCCCAGAAAGCTGTAGATGCTCCTTCTCTGAAAGTGTTCACAGCCAAGTTGGATGGGGCTTTGAGAAACTTGGTCTAGTGAAAGGTGTCCCAGCCCATGGCAGAGTGTCTAGAATAAGAAGTCATCTAACCCAAGTAATTCTATGATTCTACAATTTTTAGTATTGCTACTAACATTACTAATGCATTTATTCAAAATAAGTATTAAAATTAACTTCTTGAACATAGTTGCATATGCTAGTAAGAGGAAGAAATCGGTTTATAATTCTGCTTCAAGATTCCATGCTTTCAGGACTATCATGTACCCACTTTGTATATAAAAATATTATTCACTATTATAACCAAGCTGAGAAGAATGTGCATGAATTACCTGGAAAATAATTCCATGAGGTACTACACAACTCAGATAAAGGCTATACAGAATAGAAAATTCAAGATGCTTGACAAAAAGAAATGCAGCTTCTCTGGAAACTACAGTGCAGCACCACTACACCACAGTGGCAGTTGACAACCATGTAATCCATTTTAAATATGGAAGGTTAAGTTCTAAGATTCCTTCTCTGAACAGAGGACACCACAAAGACTCACAAAGCAAGTCTCAGGCATTTCTCTTACATTGATTGTGGAAACTTCCTCTTCTTCCGTTACTTCTTCCTGGGGAATGTCGTCACTGACAGGTGAACTACTCTGAAATACATCCATCTCTTCACTAGATTCATTCTCTTTACTGGCTGCTTGTTTGGAACGTCCTGCACGGCTACAATCAGAAGAAAAATAAACATCAGTTTCACGGTGTATGGGTCTGCACCTATACAAACCATATGAGAGCAAACACTCC
The DNA here is from genome assembly GCF_000703405.1 of Apaloderma vittatum. Lineage (NCBI taxonomy): Eukaryota > Metazoa > Chordata > Aves > Trogoniformes > Trogonidae > Apaloderma > Apaloderma vittatum. Next base: position 8,926 of record NW_009731299.1, on the reverse strand, counting down.
ACAAGAAGAGCAGCTTTAAAATTTCATGGTATATAACACTCCTGTCTTACGTATCTACCTAGTTCATCCATACACAGAACAGAAGCGGAACTAGGAGGCTGGACAACTGCATTTGAAAAACCAGTTCATCGAGAAGAGAGGGCTAGGAGTACAAAGTTGAACAATTTTTGCCTCTTATAGACAAGACAGATTTTTCTCTTCAGTGCCAGAATAGAGGCCAGAGAAGGTTGATGTAATAGTAACCAGTGAACAGGAAAAGTCAAACAGCCAGAGATTGAATACATGTTTGGTTTTTTTCACTTCTATTCAATTCCATGAATAGATGTATTCTACTTCCACAGGAGTTTATACACAACAAGATTTTAGTAACTGCTTCTTTGTTTTTACAGACCTAAAAAGAAATCACATTGCTATTTATTTATTGATTGCTACTTAGAAAATTAATGCTGTAGCAAAGCTAAATGCAAATCTTCCAAGCTAGGTCATGCTAGAGATAATCAGGATAACAAGACCTTAATTGAGATAATCAAGAACAATCAGTCAACAATATCTTAAATTGTCTGTGTTAGTCATGGGAGTCGCAAGCAAAAAGCACACTTTTGCTTAAAATGAGAACTAGTCTCCTCCATGTCCTTAAAAATAAATAAATAAATCAATCACATTACCATTTCAGTTTGGGTCACGAGCACAGTTCAGAATCAAATCACTGAATCATCCCGTTTACTGCAGGCTGTCTTGATGCACCCAAACTACGTGACTTTTGGATTAAATTGAACCAGAAATGTTGTTCCAGGCAGACAACAAACACGATTCAATCCCCACTGGAAGGAACAACTATCCTCTGACAGCAAATCATACACGTGGTGGGAATTTACAGTGCTGAAAAGTACACTAAAATCTGTACAAAATAAAAATCTCTGAATTGCATGTAGTCATTGCAGTATAGTGGGAGTTTGGGCACCAACCAGACAACATAACGTCCTTTAAGAAACAACACAAGTGAGCCCAACTCAAGCTTTCTAAGACTGGTAGAAGCAATATAAGCGAAAGAGAAGCAGAAGAATTATTCACAAGATAGGTTTCTTTTCCTATATTACAATAAAAAGCCTGCTGACATGCACTGGTTGGTAACCCAATTAGCTATCAGGTTATACACTATCGTCCTACAGGTAGAATTCCAAATTATTTTGCAACATCAATCCCCAAGGAGCCCAGAAAGCTTTAAGCATTTGGATTAAATATATTCTATCTTGTAGTGCACAGTGCTGCTCAGTCTATCGGTTTCCTTTGTTTAAAACTGCTGTAGATATGTATAGGGAAAAGGGCAAAAGGTCTGACCATAGCGCTCTTGGAAGACTGAGGAATTACTGTGGTCTCACCTTTTTCTTGCAGATTTGGAAAAAGGTCAAAATTTGGGTGGTCTAAGTACAAAAAAAAAATAAAAAATACAGTATTTTTTTTTTATTAAATCCAGAACAGACCCAACAACTCTGAACCCTGAAATAACTTGGGCTCCTCATGCCAGGAACAACGTAAGGACACATGAACAAGAGCTACGCCTGTTACTGATCACATGTACTGACACGGTTTACTTTGTTTAAAATGGGATAAAGAAACACACCAAGTTCACTGATTTCACCTAGAAGCGAATTAGAAGCTATTTAAATGTCCACTAAAGGGCACATTTGACAAAACCACAAAGCACATCACCCAACACTAATTCGTTGGCACATCATCTCTGCACAACAGTAAGAGTTTCCAGCTCTTGTGTCACCGCATGTGTAGCAGTGACTTCGGTGGTGACCAAGGCAGTGTTTGGACCCATGGTTTTGGTTACAGAGGAAAGGACTAGAAGAGGTCTGACTCAATGCAAGGAAAGAACACCCTGGAAAGATCAGGATATTGCATACGCAAAATGCCACAACACGCAATCCAGTGTGAAACTAGGATTTGAATTGAGGGTACAAACAAACTTGTCGAGGTAAAGATTTCCCATATGGAAGATCACTGGGAACAGGAAAATTAGTACATCAAACCGCCAGAGGAATATCAACGTGACACTAATTGAGTCCAGAAACTAGAAAAAACAGGGTAATGCAAAATGTCAGACTGAGGATGTGTGTAAGTAGTACCTTAGGGAATTTTATCACCAGGTTCTGGAAAGTATCTTTCAAATCTGTTCCATGAGCTGCAGTTTGAAACCAGTCGGCAAATACTGGCACAGGTTGCCCAGAGACGTGGTGGAGGCTCCATCGCTGGAGACATTCAAGGTCAGCCTGGGCAAGGCTCTGAGCAACCTGATCTAGTTAAAGGTGTCCCTGCTCACTGCAGGGGAGCTGGACTAGATGACCTTTAAAGGTCCCCTCCACCCCAAAACATTCTATGATTCTGTAAGTCCTGTCCACTCGTACACCTTTGCTTTACATATATTGCATATATATGTACAGAAAAGGCAGAGATACCTCTCGTTTGACAGCACGCACAGGAAATGAATCCAGCCACAGAGCTTACCTTTATTTTGGAGCTTAATACGACTCAGAATTTTCAAGAACTACTATCCTTCCTAGATCAGAGCAGATTTTATTAATTCGGAAATAATTCAGGTGGATCATAAGAAGGCCACAAATTAGGAAGTAAGTGAACATTAATTTAAGGAGAAGCAGGATAAACTTAATTCTCCACAATACTGTTTCACCACAGTAACAATTTGATCCTTCCTGTCTAAAATTAATGGAAGCACTTCTCAGCGATCCAAGCCCTCGTGAGATTCACTGTGTTTTCTCCTAAAAGAGCAAAGCTATATATGCTACCTGAGCACATTAAACTTATTCATAGCCTCGTGCTCTGGTTTGAGATGCTCTAGGAGAAGCAGCTAGGAAAGACATTTTAGAAAGCACAATGGCAATTTATTTTCTTAATTCTCAGTTAAAGTATTCTGAAATATTTTTGGTAAATGATTAGGGGCACAGAGGCATATTTTCAATTTTCACTAAAAGATTTAGAAAATATTCACCACTTACACTTTTTTTTGCTGTGATGGTGGTGTTTTTGATGGCCTTCCTCGTCTTTTCTGTGGCGTAGACTGTGCTGATTCAACTGTACTAGTTTCAGATGGTTCTGCTCTGTTTTGAGGAAGACCCAAATTGCAAAGTATCAAATTATAACTAATGTCCAAGGATAAAAAAGATGCAGCTTACAAGAAGATTGACTTACCTCTGCTGTGTTCTTTTCTGTGTCCTGTTCTGCCTGCCTTTTGGTTTTTGTTCAATGTTTTCAGTTTGCCTTTCTTCCTCTTCCTCCTCCTCTTCTGCTGCAGCTGGTGGCGGTTGTTTTTTTTTGCTCCTTTTTGATGACTTTGCTACTGGTTCTTCCTTTGGTGTTCCCCCATTATTTGCTTTGGGAGGGCGTCCTCTTCTTCCTTTCTTTGGTGGGCTATTCTGTTCATCCTCACTTTCTATTACATCTTCTTTCAGCCTTTTTTCCTCTTGCCATTGTGTTTCATCAGATTCTGAAACAACTGCAGGTCTCTTCCTTCCCCGTTGACTACCTCTGAGTTTCTGCTCTTGACCCAGTTTATTCAGGTCATCTATGCTTAGTTTCTCCTCCGAATCTGTGATAGCTGGTTTCTTCCTTCCTCTAGGCTTCTCTATCTCTGACTGAAAAGGTAAGATTACATTTTTAAATTAAAAAATTGAACTGCCACATAAAACTCTCATGTTCACAAAAGCTACAGAAATTTCCCCCAAGAAGACAGAGTCTTCAGGTTTCACAAGTTGACTATGTATCCATCTCAAAAATCTTCCCACAAGTACAAATACATATATATTAAGAGTGTAGGATTATTTTGAGGCTGAACAGTCAAAATACTGATGTGTGTGAGGTCTTCCTTATTTATATCCTCAGCTGTGTCAAACACCATTGGCTAGAATGTCTGTACCTGCATTTTTAGCAATAGGAAAATATAAAGATAGAGAGGATGGGAACTGTCAAATTCTGGATTCAGCTTGGTTGTGAGCTGCAGGTGCTTATGCCTGGCTCCCATGCTGGCACTGGGCAGGCACTAATACAGAAGACATCCTTGATTTATAACCACAGAAGGAAACAACAGGAATTAGCGGTAGCTGCCAAACCACTGCTGTCAGAGCTGCACTAAAGACTCAGCATTTGCTCAGCACATCAAAAACCCACACCGAACCCTTAAAAGAATCATAGAGTAGTTTGGGTTGGAAAGACCTCTAACGATCGTCTCATTGCAAACACTCTGCCATGGGCAGGGACATCTTCCGCTAGATCAGGTTGCTGAAAGCCCCATCCAACACGCCCTGAACGCCTCCAGTGATGGGGCATCCATAAGTTCTCTGGGCAACCTGTTCCAGTGCCCTACCACCTTCACAGTAAAGAATTTCTTCCTTATGTCCCATCTAAAACTAACCTCTTCGAGTTCAAAGCTCTTGTCCCTTGTCTGGTCGACTACAGACCTTAGTAAAAAAAGTCTTTCTCTGCTTTCCTTATAAGTCCCCTTCATATACTGAAAAGCCACTCTAAGGTCTTCCCAGAGCCTACTCTTCTCCAGGCTATACAACCCCAAGTCTCACAGAAGAAGTGCTCCATCCCTCTGCTCATTTTCTTGGCCCTCCTCTGGACTTGCTCGAGCAGGTCCATGTCTCTCTTACTATGCTGGAGGGCTCAGAGCTGAACACAGCACTGCAGGTGGGGTCTCAGGAGAGCACAGTAGAGGAGGAGAATCCTAGAAGGCGTTGGGCTGGAAGGGTCCTTTAAAGGTCATCTAGTCCAACCCCACTGCAGTGAGCAGGGACATCTTTAACGAGATCAGGCTGCTCAGAGCCCCATCGAGCCTGACCTTAAATGCCTCCAGGGATGGAGCCTTCATCACCTCTGCCAAGTAGCCTGTTCCAGTATTTCACCACCCTCACAGGAAAGAACTTCTTCCTGATTATCTGCTCTAAATCTTCCCTGCTCTACTTTAAACCTATTGTCCCTGGTCCTATCACTACACACCCTTGTAAACAGTCCCTCCTCAGCTTTCCTGTAGGCCCCTTCAGGTACTGGACTCACCTCCCTTGACCTGCTGGCCACGCTTCTCTCAATGTGCCCCAGGTTGCAGGGCACATCAGGCTTTCAGGGCTGCAAGCACATGTTTTTGGCTCATGTCCAATTTTTTATCTACCAGTGTCCCCAGGTCCTGCTCTGCAGGGCTGCTCTCTGTCCCTTGACCCCTCAGCCTGGACTGATACTGGGGATTGCCCCAGCCCAGGTGCAGGATCTTGCATTTGGCTTTGTTGAACTTCATGAGATTCACATGGGCCCAACTCTTGTCAAGATCCCTCTGGATGGCATTCCATCCACCTAGCTAACCAAGAAAGGTAGAACAACCCCCTTCTGAATCAAAGGCTGTCAGAACAGAAACTATTTCTTCACCTCTCCATGCTCTAGTTCTCTAAAGTGCACAGTAAAGAAACATAAACAGTGCAAATATTTCAGTAAGTAGCTATTAGGGCCAAAATGATCGCTCCAATCAACCAACCTCTACCCAGGGAGGGGGGCAGGCAGAATTTAAGCATCCAACATTTCATGGTGACCATACCTTCAGACCATGAAATGCCCCAAAAGTAAAAATATTTACTGTATTTCAAGTTTCATAGCAATGCTTATTTCAAACTAACACTACTGTATTTCAACACATACAAATCGTCATTTCTTACTATTAACCACATTGCAGTTTAATCTATGCAATGACATTTATGCCACTTAAAACTAGCTTGAATATGTTTTTTCTCTTCACCTCTCCCTTGTGAAAACATGATAGAAGTCAGCTTACTAACAGGTATCTCCAATTTATCCTAAAACCCTTGTCAAGAAAAGCAGAAAGAAAAGCTACAAAGGATACCAGGGGAAAAAAGCAGAAATTGAAGGACAGAGAATTACACTAGAAGAAAGTAAGAAAAATGTTTGAACAACGATGACATCTCCTGTCAGTTCACAATTTCGGTGACAAAAGTGTTTATCTAGATCAGCCACAGTCTTGTTATTCCCTGTTCTATGTGCTTTTGCAGTGATTGTCTGTACCTGTCATCGTGCTGCTTTTAGCAGGTAAGTTGTTGTAGCCAAGTTTCAAAGTAATGTTTCTTTCTCACATTAAACAGTGTCCCACAACCTCAGGACTAAGATATGACTCTATGATGTGATCTGGACCAATAACTTGAACAGTGACATCTGTAACACATGGAATTTCTGCTTCTCAGCTAATGCTTGCTATAATCTGCTCCACAACTCCAAAAAACAACCACCCCAAATGAGTTCTGAATCAATGACCTTTAACAGCTTTCTTACATGTGTGAAGTGAAATACAAATGCCCTAAAAAGTACTCAAAATACTGAGCTGTATTTGCTTTATCAGTTAGCTTTGTTGGTTAACAATTCAAACTAATGCTTCTAGAGATGAATTGCATGCAACAGACTCTCAGACTTTCCAGGGTTTACAACTGAAATGACATCTCAGTAGAGGAAGCATCAGAAGTGTTATTTTTTTGACAAAAGATTCCTGATTTTTCCAGTTTTGTTACAAGCTGGTTTGCTTTTCCCAAAATATATCACAACATAAGATGGTTATTTACACTTCAAGACAAGCAACAAAATTCAGGACACTTTTACCAGTTAGTAGCTTATGTTCCAAGCAACCTGACATGATGGGAGAATAGAGAAATGTCAGAGACAGTCAAGAAAATAAAGCAGCAGTGACATCAGATATAGGACATCCTTAATGCATGCTCACAAATCCACTTGTAACAAATCTGATCTTGTTTGTCTTTTAACTTTCACAGAATCACAGAATCTATTTGGTTGGAATTGACCTTTAAGGTCCCTGAGTCCAACTATTTTCATGCATATCCCAAATACTACAAAATTTACAGCTTGCCAACTATTATTAAAACAGAAGAAACCAAATTTTACTAAGTGGTATGTGAAATTCTTATTAGTTGAACTATAATTTCCTGTGGTGGTTTATTTTTCTGTATTTTGATACAGGTGTAAATACTGCTTAAGACAATATTTAGCCTGTTTATAATTTCATTAACATATTAAAGCACTACATCTGAGAGTCCAAATCGTTTTTATATCCTCATAAAAAACCTTTAGCATTACTGATCTACAGAAATACATAAATCCATCAGTAAGAATTAGTGGTCATTCACTAAAGAGACACGTGGTTCCTCCAGGGTGATCCTGACATTGTAAAAGAGCATAGCAACGACACCATTCTGCTACTCCCCGGGGCTCACGGTTCTCACAAAATAGTTTCTCTAAGAGTATAGGCAACGTGCTTGTCAATCATTAAGACTATTTTGCATCAAATCGGATTGTATTCATCTGTATATATTGGTTAGCTACTCTCCCCTAAAAGCCTGCTGAAGACTATGCTACACACAATCAGACAGCTTTAAAGTTGTGCTGCAACTTGTGCTTGTGATACGTGGCTTTCAGAGCCAAGCATTTTTCTGCCTCCACTGCAGCATGAGTTGCATGCAAGGTAACAGAACTGTACAGCTGTTCAGATAACTTCCTTAGCTTCTAAATCCAACATCAAATCATAGAACCATGGAATGATTTAGGTCAGAAGGGACCTCAAAGATCATCTAGTTCCAACCTCCCTGCCATGGCAGGGACACCTCCCACTAGATCAGGTTGCTCAAGGCTCCACTCAGCCTGGCCTTGAACACTTCCAGGGACGGAGCATCCACAACTTCGCCGGACAACCTGTTCCAGTGCCTCACCATCCTCAGGGTAAAGAACCTCTTCCTTATATCTAGTCTAACCCTCCCCCCCCCCACCTTCCACTCACTTCCCTTCATCCTATCACTACAGGCCTTTGTAAAAAGTCCCTCCCCAGCCTCTTGTAGGCACCCCCCCCCCTTGAGGTACTTTTTTTTAAAGTCCTAGTGACTTAAAATGAAACATCTGCAATGCAACCAAACAGCTCACCCTTACAAGATCAGAGTCGTCCCTTTTGTCAGTTTTCTTCCCTGGTAAGGGCGAAGTCAGCGTAAATTCTTCATTTTCACTGTGGTCCATTTCAGTACTGTCAAGCCTAGAACGAATAAACATTTATTCTCCTCACTATTATAAAAAAAAATACATTAATAACAACAATCTTCAGAATAAATCTACTCTGAAATCTTGAAAAATCCTAGCAGAAACAACCTTTCACTCTGGCTATTATAGTCATCACATAGCACAAGCCAGAACATCTAAGCCTCAGGACAAAGGTGTCAATCATAAGCCAAGTGGAATTTTCTTTTCTTTTCCACTGGAAAAAATAAAACAGCTTTTTGAAACAGAAGAGCATTACTGAGTTTCAAGAGATCTGTGTGTTTGTGTACATTTGCATACCCTTTCATATATCAAAGATTCCCACGGGCAGACCCACCAAAGCATGCATGTGTTCCTACGGTGAGGTTTAGGCAATAAAACAGCAGATTTAAATTTCAGAGACCAATTAATTCCTCAGCTTTCTCTGTTACTTTAGGCAGAAACTTTATTTTTATTTAAGTTCCTACATATGTAAGTGTGGACAATAGTATCACCTGCATATGTAAAACACTGAGACCCACAGATTAAAGGTAATGTACAAATGCCAGGACACAAGTCATTTTGTTTCACCTACCCTGAGTGCAGAAGCAACATTCTTAAATAACTGCACATTTTTTTAAAGAAGAGAAACATCCTGCATACTGAAATGAAAAGCAGTATTCAGAACTACAAACTCTTAACTCCCTGGCCTGGACACTGCATAGACTGAGAAGCATGTTCTTGCTCATACAAATACAAATTCTGTAGTAACTGTGATGTAATCAAAAGCTCAGTGTTTATATATCATCTTAGTAGATGCAAGCTTGCCCATATATAT